>NC_056747.1:761969280-762264280 GCF_019279795.1 Protopterus annectens | reverse complement strand
TGTGTGTGTGAGTGTGTGTGTGTGTGTGTGTGTGTGTGTGTGTGTGTGTGTGTGTGTGTGTGTGTGTGTGTGTGTGTATGTGTATGTGTGTGTGTGTGTGTGTGTGTGTGTGTATGTGTGTGTGTGTGTGTGTGTGTGTGTGTGTGTGTGTGTGTGTGTGTGTGCATGTATATGTGTGTGTGTGTGTGTGTGTGTGTGTGTGTGTGTGTGTGTGTGTATGTGTGTGTGTGTGTGTGTGTGTGTGTGTGTGTGTGTGTGTGTGTGTGTGTGTGTGTGTGGTGTGTGCATGTATATGTGTGGTGTGTGTGTGTGTGTGTGTGTGTGTGTGTGTGTGTGTGTGTGCATGTATATGTGTGTGTGTGTGTGTGTGTGTGTGTGTGTGTGTGTGTGTGTGTGTGTGTGTGTGCGTGCGCGCACGCGCACACCCTGTAGAAGAGGTTAAGAGTGAGACTGGTGCTGCTCTGGCATGGCATGAGCAGAAGGTAGCACAATGGGAAGTATCAGTGGATCAGTTTTACTTTGCCTCTCAGTTGCTCTTCCAAGACTGCCATTTTAATTTGAAAATAGCCTAAAATAGTCAGACAGGTTAACAAAATTAAATAAAACAATATTACTGAACAATCGATAAACTAATCGAACAAGTTTTAAGGATCAAACACATTCCAGATTTCTCAGCAGAATTATGAATCAGTTTCCAAAACAAATATGAAAATGAAAAGAAGATGGAACGTAATTCATACTGGAAGCTTCTTTAACAAAACCAGCCAAATACAAGCCTCCATTCACATTAATAACTTCTTCTCAAGTCTTGAGAAAGTGCTTTTGACATGAAAGCTTGTATTTTGCATTTTTTCATTTTATTAAATAAATGTCCATTTTAAATCACGCTGCTTCTTCTTTTCAATAACGTTTCCTGGATGATGAAGAAAATATATGTCAGTTTTGGATTCTTTGTGTTAAGTATATCTGCTGTTTCTCCATGTTTATACAGACATTCTGAGCCCAAGAATATCTTATACTTGCTGCCTAAAAGGTCTAGTGCAGGTGAACAGGGTGCTGGACAGAGATATAAAAAGCTTCTTTTTTTTTCAGTAGGAGGTACAGGGCTGTATATATATAGCATGTGGTGGTAATACTGCCATCAGAGATCCTTCACAGGATGATACTGCAGCATGACTGCGGTGCATTTTCAAAGATATTGGCAGTTGCATCAATGAGTGCTAATTTGCTGGATGTTCGTAAGCTGCAGATATTTAGATTGTGCCATGGAGCCTGTTCAAGTTGTTTTAAGCAAGAGCATTACATTCAGAGCACATCTGAAGTGATAAACTGGGTTTTGCAGGTGTTTGAGTCTTGTGACCTGTTACAAACTGTTTCACAATATGTTAGAAACGATCAGGTTTCTGAGTCGGTGTAGTATGAAAAACAGGGCAGTCGGATTGTTAACATTTGTCAACATGTGTTTAAAACTGTTTACTGAAATAGGTTACTGAACTCAAGTTTCTTAATCCTACAGTACAAGATATTTCAAGTATCACACAAACCACTCTTCCACATATTCTGGTTATTAGCTTTTAACATGTTTATATGTTAGATTAGTGCTTCCCGTTGACTTCAGTGGGTATGCTAATGTTTGTGCACTCTTTTAAGAATAGGATACTTCATGAGTGGCTTTGTACTCAAGTTATTAAGGAAAGTTTAAACATGTTTTTCAGTGATTGTTCATTTATTTGATGCATTTTAGTATATTCATGAGTTGTATTAAGGTTTGTTAGTTTCATTATTTAGTGTTTTTTGTGTATGTGTGTGTTACTTTTAAGTTAATGAGATAGTTCATGTCCATTTTGCCCATAATGCTTTTTTCCAGTTGACTATCTGCAGTTAGTGTATTATTTTAATTATTATTTGTTTAACTTAAAAGTGAATTTTATTTCTAGGGTATTGATTCAGCTGGGCAATGTTTTTTTTTTTTTTTTGGAGATGGGGGTGTGGGTGTGTGTTTTTGTTCATTGCAGTGAATGGAAAATGAGGTCTATGTTTATGTTTATTTATTTATTTTTTCAATCAAACTCATTTTAGATTTGAATTTAATGGTTTCTTAGCCATTTTGGGGGGGTTGATTTATATGCTTTCTCTGTGTTGTGTATAAACCTTTACTTTAGTTTTGAGTGAGTAGCATAAATATGGCATGTTTAAGAACATTTTTTGTTTTGATGACACATCTGGGGTATAAATAAACTTTTTATGATGTGGCAAGACTGTTGGTAATTATTAATGATACACAAGATAGCAGAAAACAATAATGTATTTGCAAAATATAGCATAGCGGGGGTAGTACAGCTGCATTAAATGCGCATGTAAGATCCGTTTATCCATGCATCAACAACTACCTTTTCCCATTATTTGCACGTGGTCGGGATGTCACTTCAGAAGTGACAGTCATCTGAAGGCAATGCTCACACCACCAGGTGGTATATGTTTATTTTGTTAATGTTTTAGTACACTGGAGATTGATTTGTAGCATATGCTACACTTTGTTTTCAGATTGCCAGACCTGGAAAGAGGGAAAGGGTGATTTTTTTTTTCACAATTTCTTTTTCTGTGAGTAGGTACTACCTCATAGTTGGTTTATACAATGAACACAAAAGAAAAACGAAGCCCAGAGACGTACAATAAAGCTCCCAGTCGGCAGAAACTGTGCAGTTGCTTAATTCTCAGCGTAGTCACACAGCGTGAAAATGAAAATACTTAAAAAATCACTTTTATTAAATCCACCAAAACACATTGGGGTCGTCTTCGGTGTTGAAAAGGCAGAGCTGAAAGTATACAAAAATCAGAGGCGGTGATTATGGTGGACAAGAGGAAGAAGAGAATATTTTCATCAGACAGCCGGGGTGTTGATGTGGGTGAAATGTGCCCCTATATATGCTAAATTGGTCTTAATTGAATGGAAGAAATGTTCCAGCCCACATGTGATGAAGTTAAGAAATTAAAACGTATGGTTTGAGCGTTAATGTGCTTTGGTGGATTTAATAAAAGTGATTTTTTAAGTATTTTCGTTTCCACGCTGTTGTATGTCTCTGGGCTTCGTTTTTCTTTTGTGTTTACCGGTTTTTGTGGAGCTCTTGCGCTTTCTTTGTGGTTTATACAATAATTATGGCTGTGGGAGCAGAACCTGCACAGTAGGGGATGCAGCTGAGTGTAGCACACTTGAAAAATATTACTAAATAATGTTTCATGCTGTTTTATGCATGTATTGTTAGTTTTATAGTTTAGTGTTTTTTTGTGTGTGTATTACTTTTAGGTTGTTGAGAAAGTTTGTGTCCATTTTGCCCATAAAGGTGTTTTCCAGTTGACTGTCTGTGGTTAGTGTATTATTTTAGTTGTTATTACTTTAACTTAAAAGTGAATGTTATTTCTAGGGTATTGATTTAAGTGGGCAATGTTGTTTTTAGAGGGGCTGTGTGTGGGAATTTTGTGTATGTGTATACCTCACAAATATTTGTAATTTTAGGGATCTCGCTAATTCTGCCTCAAAAGTTACTTCTTTACCTCTTAACATTGGAACTGTTTTTGCTAAAAGGTAGTGCATAACAGTCAGTACTAATATTTATAAAGTGTTATTTATCTGGTACCGTTCCCTTTATTTTTTAACCTTTTCCCTAGTTCTGATGGCAAAAGTAGAGATCTATAGTGCCAGCTGTTGTAAATTAGATTGTTCATAGTAAATCTCCTAGATACCTGTTTTATCACACCCTTTACCTGGAGTCCTTTTTTACAATAACATCATTGACATATAAAATTCTTTAATTTTGGGGATACTAAATGTAAAGACAGATTTTTTATAGAATTTCAGATTGGTACCTCTTATGATGGTTACTGTACAGGTACAGCTGAATCTTATTTGTTTATGTACTTACAGGGATAATGATGATTTTACTGTCTTGCTGAATGCCAGCTGTTCAATTCCCACTTTTATAATCTTTGTACAGAACTAATTGTATTACTTGGGACTAGAATATTTGTTGGCTGTAACCTTTTATTAAAATAAAAAGGGAAAACTGCAAGAAAATGTCACATTTATATACTTCTGCAGTAAATTCCTTTAATTACACATGATGGTTTTGGCATTGCATGCTGTGAAGTACATGGTGAAAATGTACTTTATTTATTCAGGATTCTGAATTTCCCCATCTTGTCTAATCTGTGCTGACAGCTGTGTGTGTGTGTGTGTGTGTGTGTGTGTGTGTGTGTGTGTGTGTTTGTGTATACAAATAGTATACTGTCTTTCTGCATATTTTCTTTTTGCCTTTCCTCAGCAGCTGTTTTGCATACTTACATTCTTGCATTTACGGATACCAGTTTCTGACTGTTGATGGCCTAGTTAGTTCATCTTTTTGTTTTGGCACCAAAAGGTACAGGACACAATATATTATTAATTGATTAATTTTGGCATTGTTTACATTCAAACATATTGACTAAGATGCCCAATGTGGAGAAGGTATGGTGGACGGGGATGAGTTGTGGGCTTTAGTGAGTCTTGAAATGTTAGACTAGGTGCTTACTGGAGTTAGGGCATATTCGGGGTGCTGATCATTGTTACGAGCTGAATTAGTTGTAGAGGTTGTGTGAGTGTACCTGTTTTGGTACATAGGGAGACTGTTTCAAGTCAAACACTGGACAGAGAAGGCCAGGAGTTAGATAAAGTGGTACAGAAGGATGACATGAAGCCATGTATAGTGCTACATGTGGGAACACATGTACTTGTGTGGGAAGTCATTTAGGGAGATGATAAGGAAGTCAGTGCTGCTACTAGTAAAACAGAAAGAAATGAACAGGTCATTAACATTTTTAAAAGTTATTCCAGTGCCAAGAGATAGTAGGGTATAGAAAACTGGGATTAAGCAGCTTCATTTTTGTCTTGAGTATTACAGTGGAAATTGGTTATGAAGTTATTGGTGGGTGGGGCTTCGAAGGGAAATGAAATAGTCATGGCAATTCAACATTAAGGGTATTTAGTATGCTGAGTTTCCATTTATGAATGGAAAAATACTAGATGCATTGGTGAGCAGAGCACATGAACAGGTAATGTAGAGAGGAACACTACAGCTGTGTCTTGTCACAACACAAAGCATTGCTGAGGGAAGCTCATATGTTTATTTGTCAACATCTTATTACATTGGGACTTAGTTTGTTGCATATGCTTGTCTGTGGTTTTGGATTGTGGAAGTAAGAGAACAGGGAAAATATGTTTTATCTATGTTTTAAATCCTTTCTGTTTTTTTTCCCAAACTTTTGAGACCTCAGAGTTATTATATGTAGAGTCTAGAGGTGTATTGACAGAGCCCTCACCTCAAGAGGCACAGGGCTTTTGCCATCTGCAAAGGCAATTGTTTTAGAGTCTATGGTGATGTTTCTGTAGCAATTATTTCAGAGTGTGTTTAAAGTTCAATTTAGATATTTTAGTTATGATTATTCCTGTCTCATGTAGGCAAGTTGTGATTAATTGTAGTGAATCATGTGTGGAGATGTGTGGTTCTGTAGGCAGCAATGATCCCTGCAGGTGTTTGGCTCAGTATTAAGCAGAATTTTGTTAGATATAATTCATGAAGTTTAGCATGGGATTATGGGATTGCTTGATTGAAGAAGATAGGAAGATCTCTGAAAGGTAAGTTGGACTTTTGGGTTGACAATGGAGTTAAAATGTGTGAAGTTATTACAGATGGTCTGAAAGGGTTTAGGAAAAAGATCTTAAAAGGAAAAGGAAGGGAGAACAAAGTGACCTCTGTTATTTACTGTCAGAGTCAGGACGTTTTTGAAGGAAAATGAGCTAGAATATAAAGGTTGGTGTCAGAACAGATATAAGTTTAAAAAGAAGTAGAAGGACATGAGAAAAACGGGAGGTAAGAAGTTATGTAGGACTAAGGTTAAGTTAGAAAAAAGTTTTTAAAAAATTTAGTAATATGGATGGGGGAACATAACAAGGCAATTTTTAGATACTTAAGGGGAGGAAGATGTATTAGGTGAATTTAGGAGGAAGATAGGAAGGCTAAGGAAGCAGATTAAAAAATCTGAGGTGCTCATTGATTTCTTTCCTTCAGTTTCTACTAGGAAATAAAAAACAGAGGATGACGCCTACTTGAGAATAATGAGTGGACTGTTGAGGTATTTGAGAATAAAGGGTGTAGGAGGAAGTTGGTACACTGAGTAAAGGTAAAGCTTTTGAGACAGACAGGCTTCTCAGAATTCTTAATAACCTAGTTGGTATACAAGTGGTCCTTTTCAGCAGGTCACTTCATGAAAATTTTGCTAGAGTGCACAAGAGGCAACAGTTGTATCACTGTGTAAGGGAAAGAAGAGTGATCCTTTATGTATTTATTTGTTTGTGAACTGGGGAATAGACTGGTGCCAGACCCTTTTCAGCCATGACCTGGTCCAGAGGCACAAGACAATGTAATTTAATGAATTCAGTTCAGTGTGAGCATACAGTTGTGATCAACCTAAAGGTAAAACTACCATTCTTGGTAGAGGGGGTCAGCCCAGATGCAAAAGTATCTCTACAGCAGCTACATGATATGACCTGAGTAGGTATTGGTGAAGGTTTTTGCAGAAATCATTAATGTTTATTTCTTAAATCTTGGTGGTTGCTCGCACCATTTTTGGGAAAGCTCTTTTTCTGCAGATGTAAAGCTGCTGTGGTTGGGGATAGAATACTTTGATGAGTAGGTGTGAGGGGTAGTGGCGTGCTTTTTGATTTGTTTGCTTGCTAGCATTAGGTAATATTTCGTATTTAATAGGGTGAAGATTGTGAAGTAGAGCAGAGCAGAAGTGAAGCCCATTCGATTAATGGCAGACAGTTGTTCCTTCCAGAGCAATGCCACTTATTTTTCAAGGGAGGGTGTAGAACGAGAAATGGAAAGACAGATTTTACTAACTGTTGCTTGGAGCATTGCAGCGTTTTAGTGATTCATAAGTGCATTTAGAGGTAGTCCATAATCCAGTTTATGAGGCTTAAGAAATGAATTCCAAGAGATTCTCTGGCCTCATCTCTAAGTTAGAGATTTTGTAGCTGACATAAAAATATGTAAGGACTTTGACAATGCATGATTCAGCGTGATATGTGGAAGATGGTGGGGGGGGGGTGGTGGAATCCATCCAATCCATCCATTTGTTTGTTTGATATTGCATAATAATTGTTTTGTTAGGTGTATAATCAGTATGTTAGGGGAGTTTAAATTTCTCCAGATTACAAAAGTTATATTAGCTTTTTTTGAGCATTAAGGGTAACTGCTGTTCTGCAGTTAGGTACGAAGTATAGTTAAGTTATTTTTTAGTTTGTTTTGTAAAATCTGTGCAGTTTACTGGAAGTGTCAAAATCCTATTTGAATACAGAGGAAGATGAGGGTGTGGTAGATCGGGTATGAGGTCATTGAAAGAAAAAAGACAAGAATACAGACCCAGGAAGTGATCTTTGTCGAATGCCCATCTAAGGACATCTGATTTGAAGGTGGTTGTTCTGGTAGAGCCTTGGCACGTGCAGTGAGTTAGGTAACGTTTAAACCAGTTTATTTGGCCTTCAACTCCTAAATGTTGTGGTTTAAGTAAAAACAAATAATGATGTACAGTCTGACTTCATGTCTCTGAAGATTGTTCCAATTCAAAGCCTCTAGTTCATGTTGTTGAATATTACATCTGTTACTGGATGTATGGCATTGAGGGTGTATTTATAGCTGTTTTGAAAGCCTTGTTAGATACAGGATAAAAACTCACATTTTTAATGAAGCTGAGTACTTGGTTGCAGACATGATTTTAAGCAGTTTTGTGGCCGAGCAGAGTGGGATTATGGGCTGAGAGTCCTGTAGTGATTTTGTTTTTATTGTCTTTCCTAGAAGAGTGATGATAGCATTTTGAAATTCTGCGAGAGAAGGCGTTCCTGTTGCAGTGTTTTGTCTAACATCTCTTATGAGGATGATGTGCTAAATGGGGAGAATCATGAGTCTGAAATGGGTAATCTATTACACTTTTAAGACTGGATGACTTTTGCACTTGATAAGGGCAAGTTAGTGGAATGATATGCTGATTATGGATTTAAGTATGGCTTTTTTAATCTTTACAATATAAGAGGTTGCTGGGGGAGCTGAAAGGGACTGGAGCAAGTTACTGCTTTCAGAGGTGGGTAAAAAAAGCAGCTGGAAGAAACAATGTGCTTGCGAAATGGCATTCTTATTAGAGGAGACGGACGTACACAGTGAGGGTATTCAGGAGTGTCAGTGACGAAGCTACTTTGTTTGATGTATATATTTTCAGATAATGTTGTAAGGGTGCTGGCCAAGATTAATGTATTTGTAGATGATATTAAAGTCAGTGGTACAGTGTGTGGTGGGGAATTACTCTGAAGAAGGACTTATGGAGGTAGGCAGGATAGCCTTAAATATGATGACTAGGACTCCTTGGAAATAAGTGCAAGCTGCTACATTTGGGATAAAAGAAGCTGGGAAAAAAATATTTGGTGTGTAGTGGACTGGGGTTAATGATATCGGCTAAAACAAAATGAATGTAGGGATGCATACCAAGTGGTTTTGAATAAGGACTGGGAGATAATTGTGCCTTTGTACAGGGAGGGGGTTTAGCTATATTAGGAGTACTCTGTGCATTTCTGCAGGCAGTTTAGAAAAATGTGTATTAGACTGGTTGCACAGAGGGGTGCACAGAGGGGTAAGCAGGGCTATTAATGGTTTGATTGGAAGAATGAATGAATGAGGAAAGTTGGGATAGTCTTGGGCTGTACTCACTTGAAGAGAGGAAGGAAAATGGAGACATGGTATGGTGTTTGTACTAAATTTTTAAGGGCTGGGATAGGTGGGTGGGAGTTGGGGAATGGGGAGGGGTTAGGTGCTGACTAGTGTGATCAGGTAGTGTGGTGTACTAGTTGCATTAGTTAGACAGACTTGGTGGATCAGTCTTGTATTTTTGTATCAGATATGTATGTGTTCATATTTAGGGAGACCTTATCACATTATCACAGTAACTCACATCATACCCGTTTATATTATGCAGGAGATTACAGCTTCCTCTTAAACTTTCCCCTGTTCCAGATAGCCTGCTAGTGCTTAGGTCATTAAGGTCTTCTGGTGGTTTATAGGAGGCAGTGGGATACATAGAACTACCCATTATAGTTAGGAACAATGGAGATCAATTTGTTTCTCCCTATCTGGGTCCGTATCTAACATTATATATGCACTGATGTCATGCTGAGAACATGTTTCTGTCTGTATATGTTGGTGTGTAGCAGGCTGGGGCAGATATAGCAGCGGATATAAATTTGCATGTCTGTTTACATGCTGTTTCTGTTGATTCATTTAGAGTGTAGGCTTGAATCGAGTTATCCTTCCCTCCACCCTACTGCCCTAAGATGGTAATGCAGACCATCAGCTACTCAGCCTCATTTCTTTGGTTAACAGTTTCTCTAGGATGTGTTCAAAGAATATGGTTCATTGACAGCACAGTCAGGGTCTTATGCCTCAGAAGTAAGATCCTTATCTTTCAGGGCTCATTTATCTAGTCAATTTTTTTTTTTTGCTTGAGGTCAGAATTCTGGATGAATCACAGCCTGTTCTGAGTGGTAATTCTAATTGCAAATGCTGGAGGAGTGATGGGGAAGAAAGAGGTAATTGGGAACATATTTTGTGGAGTATATTGAGTTGACAGATTTTAAAAAATCCTTGTAGACTATGTCAGAAATACTGGGTGAGCAGATTGGTGTAATTAAGGAAATTATTTTTTTGCTGTGATACAGAATTGGAATTGCCTAGACATAGTAAGGCCTTGCTGAGTTTAATTCTGGTGGCTGCCAAAAAGCAATTACTAGAAAATGGAAATCAAACTCTAAACCAGCCATAGTACCAAATATAGTAACAGAGGTAAAAGAACTGGAAGTGATATCTTTAGAAAAGGGTAGGAGCAAATTACATAGAAAAAATGCCAATTGTGGGAGAAATACATGCATAATAATGTTTTGGAGGAGGAATGAGATTTAAATAAATGCAGGAATTGAATGAGCTATGTAACGTTCAACTGACAATGACTGTATAGAAGATTATATATGATGTATAATGTTTGCAACTGACAATCTGCCAGTATGGTTTGTTTTCATTTATAAAAATGTATGATTGCCTATATCATAAATGATAATTAAAGCTGTTTCTTGTTTGAAAAAAAAGCAGAAGAGTATACTCTGATATAACTCCTCCCTGAACTAGAGCTTTGTTCTCATGCACATACATTTCAAAGTAAGGCAGGTATGATTAAATAGGTTCACAGGTGTGTGCTAGGCTAATGGCCCTTGAGCCTTTACAAGCCTAGCCCATAGGATTACCTTGGCATCATGTCACCTGACCTTAGTTCCCAGTTCCTCTGTCAAGTAGAGCCACTGGAGTGATCCCTGGGGTGAATTTTCTGTTTCCCATCCACTCATCAAGATTTCTCTTGAAGTGAGCCAGTGAAGTCTATTCCTTAGCATGGGCAGGCTCTGGGTTATGAACCTGTCCCTCCAGCTTGTTCTGTTGATTGTGGTAATGAGGTTGAGGTCTCTAGAGTATGTAGTATGGTGGGATTGGGATTTCTTTAGATGTAGCATTTCTAACAGAGCTGGGTCAGATATGGCTTTGTAAGTCAAGCAGAGATCGCCTCCAAGTAGGCAGTATGAGACAGAGAATAGTTGGAGTTTTTTCAGTCTGTCCATATATGACAAGTGTTTAAGGCCTAAGATCCTCTTTGTGAGGTATTTTTGCAGCCTCTCCAGTTGTTGTAGGTGTCTAGTGAGGTACATGCAAATGGGGCATTGTACTCGATGATTGGTCTGATGAGGGAAGAGTAGAGGGAGACAATGACCTCTTTCTTCTTGGATACAAAACCCTTAGTAGTGAGATATGCCACATAGAAGGGCTTTATGACCACAGTGGCAATGTGGTGGTAAAAAGAGAGGTTGCTGTCAACCTGTGATCCCAGATCTCTTATGATGCCTTCTGTGTTCAGTGGACTACCATCAATGTGGTAATTCATAGGAACCGGGTTTTTCCCAAAGGGGATGACGACATATTTTTTGGCATTGAGCTTAAGGCTATGGTTCTGACACCAGTCATCGGTCACAGTGAGACCTTTATGTAGGATGTCAGCATCACTTGGGGAGTTAATTATGACTCCCAACTTGCAATTGTCTGCGAACTTTGTCAGCCAGATGCAGCACTGTTAGGAATTGTAATTTGCTTTTTGCCATTGTATGCTTTCAAAGTTCCTGGACTCTTTACCCACGAGGAAAGATGTCCTGATGTTTGTGCATGACTGGGCTGAATGCCTTATAAAGTCAGTTTATTTATTTATTAATTATTTGTTTGTTTCTGTTTGTTTGTTAGGTATGTGGACTGGTACAAGACTATTTTCAGCCACTACCTGGGCCATAAATCAAATACAACAATACAAAATGAATACAATATCAATAGAAATTGTGAAGCATAATTACATAATTGAATTGTGAAACAACAGTACTGTGTCTTTTACAACAAAAAATGTGAAACATTTGTATATGCATGTGCATTTTTATTGAATTTGTTAACAGGGGTAGAATAATCAATTCTGATCAATTTCAGTCTTAGCCGGAGGTCAATAATATGACCCCTCATACAGAGTACATAAGATAACAAAACATGAAGTGACAGTGAATAAAATGCAATGAATGTGCGATGCAAAGAATACAAAAGTACATAAACCAGTAAACTGAGAGGATAAAATTACACTGCTATCAATATACATTTTACTGCAAAGTTTGCTTTATGTTTAGGAAGATAGAGCAATATAAATAAGCTTTGTATATAGAAGTCTGAGGTGGGAGAATGGAAGCAATGGAGACTAATAGTGGAGTCAAGGTAAAAGAGAGATATTCATTGATTTAAGTTATGTGGCCTGTTTTGTTGTAGGACCATTTAGACTGAAAAGTAGATGAGATTTTAGCAGTCCACTCAACTGGGGGTAAGAGGAAGTATATTTAAGTTTGTGTGGGAAAGACTCCCATACTTTGGGACCACAAAAAGAGCAACAGTGATCAGGGGCATGAAGTCTGGAAAGTGGGATTTCTGTTAAAAGGACCACAATGAATCAGGTTTCTGAGGTTGTATGTGGGGGCTTGTCTTATTGGTTTGAGGTTTGAACAATTGTGAACCTAGTTGTAGGTCTGCTCTTTGCTTAATTGGGATCCAGTTTGCTTTTTCTAGAGTTATACGGTGGTGTTCATTCCTTGGAAAATGAATAATAAATCTACAAATTTTGTTTCCTAGTGTTTGAACTGAGTGGTAGTGGAGTTTTTGGCAGATGTTGTTGAGACAAGAGGGAGGCAGGATTTGAGTTGACGAAGTAGGATTCATTTCTCTGTTGCAGCTCTGGTTGGATGTGATAGAAATGGGGATATTTTTATGCCTAGAATAGAAGAAGGTTAGTTTTCTATGTTCTTTTACAAGCTGCATGGTGAAATTGACCAAGGGGTCTAACCAGAGAAGGTACTTGAAGGAGGACACTTGCTGCAAAGGAGAGATATTGACATTATAGATTAATAATGAGATGTATTTCTTGTTGATCTGTTTACTGAGGCAGAGAAAATCAAATAGAAGCTCATGTTGTAATCTAGCTAATGGTTAGAGCAGTAGAGGACCATATTATCAGCATAAAAAAGAAGAGCAAGGTGAAAAATATACAATGTAAGTTTTTTGATATGTATATATGAAAGAGAGAATAGCAGAGGGGTATAAGAATACAGCCTCGAGGGACTCATTTGAGTAGAGGGGAACTGTGGGAGTTACAGGAGCTATAGTTAATGGTGAACTGCCTGTCTGCCTGTCTGTAAGGTAGATCTTGAACCAGTAAGTGGCATCAGGTCTGATGCTTAGTTCAGTCAAGTAGACTATCAGGGAAGATTAGTTAATTAGATTGAAGGTCCTGGTAAAATTTATGAAAATGGATATGGCTAACATGCCCAACTGACATGAGAAAGCCATCTGTGAGTACCCATATGGCTGTGGAAATGCTCCGAGTGTCCCTATGGCTGTGGAAATGCTCCAAGTGCCCATATGGCTGTGGAAATGCTCCGAGTGCCCATATGGCTGTGGAAATGCTCCGAGTGCCCATATGGCTGTGGAAATGCTCCGAGTGCCCATATGGCTGTGGAAATGCTCCGAGTGTCCCTATGGCTGTGGAAATGCTCCGAGTGCCCATATGGCTGTGGAAATGCTCCTACCTGAGTGGAACACATGCTGTTTATGAGAGAGAAGCTAATATTTTGAGATGCACTCTTTAAGTTGGAGGTGGATCATTTTTTGAAAGATCTTGTACAAGGTGAAAAATTAGAGATGGTGTGATAGTGGGAGGAGAGTGTAGGTTGATTTTGTTCAGGAAGTGGTTTTACTAAGGCAAGTTTTCAGATATTAGGCATGGTATTAGTAGTCAAAAAGAGGTTAAAGATGAGTTGTAGAGGTTTGACATTATAGTCTTGACAGTGATAAATGAACCAAGCTTATTAGCTGACATTTCTGAGGGACGTGTAATTTAATCCTGTGCTAGATGCATCTGTATTTTTTTGTTAAATGAGCGAGCTTGTCCATAGTATTGATGTTCCCAGTTAGATTATTTCATGAGGAGGAAGTAAGCTTGAGAAAAGGTTTTTGACATACAGCTAGATAAAGTGAGTCAGTAAGTTAGGTCTAAGTAAAACAGCAATAATAGCTTACCTTTAGTAAAGCTTTTTGGACAAATGTTAGGAATTGATATCTGCTTTATGCCATAGCATGCTGATACTATGATGTCAACAAACCAGTAACCCTTTCCTGTGATGCTTCAGACTTTGGTCTTGGTGCAGTTATTCTTCAAGAGGGTAGACTAGTAGCCTATGCATCTAGAACACTTACCCAAACTGAAATGCAGTATGCTCTCAGATTGAGAGAGAACTTTTGTCAGTAGTGTTTGCATGTTCCAAGTTTAATGATTATATCTGTTGTCAAGATGTTCAGATTGAAACTGATCATCAACCTCTGGTTACCATTTTAAAGAAGCCTATGCATTCAGCTCTAGTGAGATTGCAAAGAATGATGCTTAAGTTGAAAACGTACAACTTCAAAATGGTCTATACAAAAGGCAAACTTCTTTATCTGGCTGATACTTTATCCAGATTGCTCAGAAATAAAGTGGAACAGCTTGATGCAGAATATTTTGACTTCAGTGTCATGGAAGTTCGTAATTTTTTTTTTTTTTTACCACAAGACTTGTTGAGCTAAGAGATTGTACAAAGACTGATCCAATTTTGCAAAAGATCAACCACTACATTAGTGTTGGATGGCCATCAAAGTAATCTAGTGTGTACCACCTGAAGTGCAACCCTGCTTTCCTTACAGAGATATAATGATGATAGAAAATGGCATTATTTTCAAAGGTCCTAAAATTGTTGATCTTGCTTCCTTACAACACAAATGCATCTAGATTTTGCATCATGTTCACCCAGGATGTTCTTCGTGTTTCACTGTTGCAGTCCTAACATATGGGTTATCCGGCTCCTGGTAACCCTCAGTCGGCCCAAATTGCATCATGATCACCCAGGTTAAAAAGCTACCAAAAGAAGGATGAGAGGACTAGTATTTTGGACTTCTTTAGCAAAAGATGTAGAGTATTTTCTTGTTCAGCATGTAGTAGTACTAAAGTGCATTTACAAACATAACCACTTCAGCTAAGTCAAGTTCCTGAATTACCTTGGGCAACAGTAGCCACTGACCTATCTGAGTGGAGAAGTCAGCATTACTTAGTACTGGTATACTCTTATTTAAACTGGTTTGAGATTGATTTACTACCCAACCTAACTTCCACTGCTATTACAGAGTTGAAATGGTATTTCTCAGTCAGTGGATGTCCACAAAAGCTTATCTCTGACAATGGTGCCCAATTTGTACATGTTATTAATAATCCAGAATATGTCTGCGGTGGTGGTGCTGCGGTAGCGTTGTCGCCTCACAGTAAGACATTGTCCTGTTCGATTCTCAGCTAGAGCGCTTTCTGTGTGGAGACATACGTGAATGGGCGTACCTTCATTAAAGGTTGTGTGTCAGGGCCGGCAACTCGGCACATAAAAATCTACTGCCAATCATTAGCGGACCAGAGTTCCGCTGTGGCGACCCCTAACCGGGAAAAGCCGAAAGACACAAAAACATGCTTTTGAAGTTCTTGGAATGTTTACACATAAGGAAAGATATACTGGTATATGTGCATTACTAGGCTGAATACCTTGTTAAGGTCTATTTATTTATTTATGTAGTGTTGTAGAATTCAGGTAGACACATTATGATCTTCTCCAACAGGAAATCCAAAGCAAAACTACCTCCTCTCTCCACCTACTCCACTAATGGCACTATAATAGAACCAGTTAACCAAACAAAACTACTTGGTGTCACAATAGACAACAACCTAACATTCAATAAACACATATCACTCACAATAAAAAAAGTTCACATCAAACTTGGTGCTCTGTATAGGGCCAAACCTTACCTTACTCAAAATGCAAGACTAGCCACAGCCAGATCCCACCTTCTATCTACTCTTCTCAACTTTTCACTAACCTGCACAAGTCTGATTTACATCTACTTGATTCCTACTATAACAAAATAGAATTTGCTGCTAATATACCCAACAGGAACCATCATTGCCTCGCTCTTCAAAAACTACACTGGCTTGAATTTCGCAATTTGTTAGTCAGCTCACCACTGCCCACTGTATTATCCACAAACCTGAAAACTGCCCTGCACTGTCTAACCTAGTGCAACTAAATACCAACCCCAGGACCCTTACATCATCCGATAAACTTATACTCAAGGTTACAAAGTCCCATAACTACTTTGGTGACTCTCTCTTCTCCTTCAGAGTAGCCAAACAGTGGAATCTATTACCCCAGAATATCTTAAACACAGATCGTCATAGCTTCAAAAACCCTAAAGGAATGCCTGACTCAACAATGGCTATGCTCCTGTAATACTCCTAGCTAGCTTCTCATGCGTTTGATCAAATGTTTTCTATTCTGCTATCTTCTTGTCTTACTTCTACCAAATGAAAATACCACAATGATTTTTAGTTATATATATCTAATGAGTTTCATATTACTGTCTGTAATAAGGCTTAAGAAATGTAATGTTTTCTGTTTTACATTCATATTTTATTGTAAATTGTGATCATTGGCAACTGTCAAACTTTTTGTATATTGTTTGTAAATCTTTTAATCATTTTTGTAATCTTTTTGTACTATCGTTATGGAGCTTATCTCCCTGGGACTCCGCTGAAAATGGACTACTTGCCCAGCCGGACTCCAACCGGTTAACAAATGTAAAAATAAATAAATAATAAATTATATAGCATATATGTTTCACAGTAAAATATTTGCAAATAATTAATTACAGTGTTTTTCATGTCTTCAGTGTCTAACCACTGTTATTCACCATAAGAAAAAAATACCTGGTTTACTGTGTAACTCAATGTTTTTCTTACTTACTGCATCTAGCATCGCACTTCCATGAGGCATGCTAGTAGATAGGAGCACAATGTTAGTGCACTGTGAAGATTGGGGGGGATATCTTCCAAATCTGTCTTGCTGAACCTGACAACATGCTTCTTAACCTGAGATGCTGCAAACTTGGAGATTATTATGTTTAGTTCGGGTGGGGAATCTCTCTTCACATGTGGGTTGAGTTAGTTTCCCCTGCATAGTCAGCCTTCTGTAAGTATGTTTCAGTAAAGAGGATTCCATGAATCTCTTTTTTTTCTGAATCTAATTTTGGTGGACTGTAGTCAGTTCCCAGCATACTTGTCAACCTGCAGACATAAAAAATCTTGACAAAGCCTTCTGAAAAGTAGGTACAACTGGCCAATTATTTGGATGGCTAATTAGCATAACATTTGCATAACATATAAGATAGCCCCTCCTACTTCCAGTAGGATTGTGGTATACCACCACTTTGAAGTTTAAAAAGTTAAATAGAAAAAGTAAGTGACACAATGCTGCAAAATATAAGCAGAATAGTCATGTTTTATTAATACTGGACTGTCACTAACTGCAGTAAAAAGTGAACCAGTATAAAAAGTCAAAAATCAAAATAAACTTGCTGCAAGTTGGTAGTAAGGTTTTAACATAAATGTTCTCATCACAGTATCCTTTGTGTACCCATCAAATAATCAGGAAGGTAAAAACCTTGACTACAGTATCAGACAAAGTGTTTAATAAATTGAAAAGGATCCTTTGTTCTCAATCTGTTTCAGTGAGTCTTAATTTTACCACATGTACTAATTCATCACTGGTAGGCTGAGCCATAGCTGGCTCAACCATTAACTCACACCTCACAACCTCAGCTGTTTAACTGAAGAGCAAAAAAACCCTCCGCTTCTTCTCCTGGCTCATCAGCCAAGTGGGATGCCCCCTCCCAAATGACCCATCAGTTCAATGGAAGAGCAAAAAAAAAAAACAAACAAACAAAAAAGGTCCACTCCTTGCACTGGCACACACGTGCCAGATACATGCCCCTTTCCCTCCTCCTCAATCTCTTCAGTGGAAGAGCCAAGAAAGAAACAAGGTCTGCTCCTTGCTCTGGCACACCAACCACTTGGCCAGATATATAACCCCCATCTCCTGCCCCAGCTGGTTCAACAGAAGAGAAAAAAATGTCTGTGATCGGGTACCTGGGGCTCTTGAAATGCAGATGTCAATCAAGTCACTTTTCTGCAACATGCAGCTAACTCTCCTTCTTCACATTTTATTAAAAAGAAATGAAAAAAAAAATGTTTGTTTTCCTTTAAACTGTAGCAGTCTGCTTGCTACAAATGTTGCAAGCAATTGCTACTGTTTATACCCCATACAGGACACAAGGCTATAGCACTCAAGTTTTAATTACAAAAAAACATTTTTTTTACTTTTAAACTATAGCAGCATGCATTTGCTGCAGACTGTTTAGTCTACACACATGCACCGAGAGCTACAGTGCTGTGGCTTTCCTAGAAAAAAATGTTTCACTTTTAAACTGTAGTTGCTACAGTTTAGACCATACATGGAGAGCTACAGTGTCAAGTTTGACCACAAATGCAGTACTGCCTTTTAAAACATGGTATTGCATTAAAGAGCGATTGGAAATTGGGATATTGAAGCAGATGGTCGATTGCACCCCCTGATACTTTTTGCCTGAGGCAGTCGCCCCCTTCACCCTGCCCTAGCTACAGGACTGGTGGTGGATTTGGGTACTATGATATCCCAATACATTCACTGTGAAAAGCACTCTGTGTGCTTTAATAGCTTAAAATTAGTGTAAAAAGAAAATATTCTGCCATTGAAAGAGACTGCTTTGCTGTAAAGTGAGCTTTTCTAGGCAAGAATTTTGATCTAATAATGGATCATACCCCCTGTAATAGTTAAACAGGCAGACTGTGAGACAGTAGGCAGACTCATAACAGTATGAAATTACTCCACTGGGCACTAACTCTACTGTTTTGGTCTACAGTGACCCATGGGCCCAGTCTAACCAGTTGAAATGATGATGGGTTGTTGAGAGCATATGACCAGCAGTATTTTTTCACAGCTCCTGCATTTCTTTACCATGACTGTTCACTATTATTCATCCCCACTAATCCAACAGGCCACCAAGACTGCATTCAGGGTTTAAGCGCACTGCACCATAGAGCTTTGTATAATACTAACATTTGCTCTGTTATTGAATTCAGCAGTAGCAGGATTCATGACAGTGCACTGTGGACAAAGGCATTACATCTACTAACATAAAGAAAACAGCATTGATATTGTATCAGTATGGAGGACTTCATATTTCCTTATTTAAATATATTAACTCCAAAACTGCACATTCCTGGGGAAAAGGCAATCGATCACCTGGTAGTGAGAAACATGTCTGTAGCATTAGTAACAGTGCAGTGAGATGTAACTCAAATCACTGACACTACCCAGCAACTCATGTCACTGAAGCCAAGCATAATAAGTAAAAAAACATAAATCCTGCTAATAATAAATCCTAAATAATTAATAATAATAATAATAATAATAATAATAATAATAATAATAATATCATCATTAATAATAATAATAATAATAAATAATAGTAAATCCTGCTAATAATGCTTCAATACCAGATGCATCCAGGCAGATAGCCTCCTGAACTCCCCAACATAACAAAAAAAATCCTCACATAACACGACGGAGTATCAAGATCACTGACTGCTCCACAGTAAAAGTAACTTGATATTCCCACTTTGAAGTGACATAGTCCCCATAACAGTAGGCGTAATGACCATATCATTCTTTGTAAGAGTAGCTGAAGCTGTACATGCACACGCACACACATAACGTTAACAGCACCCACCATGTTTAATGAATTTTGCCTTTTCACTTATCATTAGCAGGTTATTGTTTTATGCCACTTGACTTCTGTCATATCTTTCGTTTTGTTTTTAGCAAAATGCACATTTATTTCCTTAAGTGACTCACTTGAGAAATTAAGCAACAATAAGATTCAAGAATATGACCATTAGTGAGTAAATGTATGAAACAAAAATAAAAAAAAATCCAATTCTTGTACCTCATCAATTTTTCAACCTGTATCTCACTGTCTAAACTAGACTTTTTTGTCTTATTGGGACAGCTTCAGTTTTGTCTGTACAACTGCCCATCTTCTGTAGCGTCAGAGGTTCTCAGTTCACCTGCTGTGACTAATTAGTACAGCTTCAGGTTCAGGCTGTAATTCTGAACTTAGCTAGATACTAGATTCTGACTCCTCAGTCTTTTGTATGTTTTTGTATGTAGTTTTCAGAGTCTTGCAGACTACTTGTCTTAGTAGTAGTTCTGCCTTTGCTGATTTCTTACTAATATCTTTTCTTACTTTGTCCTTTTTAATATCATTTCTCTTTCTGCCTGCCAAGCATCAACCAACCCTCCTGCCAAGCATCAACCAACCCTCCTGTAAGTCTTGAGGCCTAGTTAGGTAGAGGTAGTCGTCCTCCTGGCAGTGATGATTTCTTGTGCCCTGCCTGCTTTTATCTTTTCATGCTCACAAGGACAAAGACCCTTTCTTGTCTTTATTCTTATGTCCTAATTGTCTGGCTTAATTTCCAGGCCATGACTGGGGTCATCTGAGTGTTTCATGATGGACTAGACAAATTGTCCCCCAGGCCACAGAACTAAGGTTCAGTCTTCATCACATTATCCTTGATACAGAAATAATTTCTGCTGGCCTTTCCCCTCCTCTGGTGGCTGGTGTGTGCACCTTCATCATTGTGTAAAACCTGCGAGCAGTACAGGATCTGTCACCAGTTGACAGAGCCAAGCCACACAGCCATGATTAGTCTGTATGTCATGCAGTACTCACTGCTGTCCACTTAGTATTACTGTGATCAGACCAGCTTCCTACACCCAGGATAAGTGAGCTAGCATCAACCACTCACTCTCCTCTTGTCCTGTTAGTTGAACCCAAGTTATCTGGATCACAATCAGGACCATATCCCTCTGTGAAACAGAACCATCCAGAATTACCTTGATACATGAAAAAGTAGTAGAAATCAATAATTTTCATTGTAATGTTCTAGTCACTAGGAAAATGAGTTAGTGAAAGACTGAGATTCCAGAATGGAGTATTTCTATATTCCAAAATTTCCATGACAACCTCATAGCAACTGCTAGGGCTCCTTTTTTCAACAAAACTTTCACTGTCCTCTACACAGATCCTTTTTGACACCTGAGGAACTCTCAAAAATGAACCCTTCAAACAGCAAGTTATGTTGGAGATGTCATCTGTCCACTAATGCTGACTGGTCTCATATTTTTTTGACTGTACTAATATTAAACCATTTTGGAATGAGATTAACACATTTCTTCAAGCTATGTATACTGATATATTTGTTTTGACAAAGTCTTTAATTTTATTGAATATTGTTAATGGTAATAATATGAAGAAAGATGACATGGATTTGTTGTGGACAATGTTAGCAATAACCAGAAAATGTATAACTAGAAGATGGAACCCTAATGTAGCACCCACAATGGAGGAATTCCTATCATCACTGAAGAAATGTGTACTAATGGAGAAAATAACTAAAGAGAAATTTTCCTCAGCCATTGGTTAGTAGTCCGTCGAGGAAAGTTTTGAATTTGATTGATACCCTACAGATGGAACCAAGCTCTTCCTAACAATCAGAGTTTATATATTAACTTATTATTTAACTACAAATGTTTTTATCTGAATCTTTTTTGTCAGGCTGAATGTAAATACTGTAAATAGTTATTGAATGTTATGAATGTATTAAATTATTGTGTTATTTCATCAAAATAAAAATCATTTGAGTAAAAAAAAAACTTTCACTGAGCAGTTCCTTTCATCTGGTCATCAAGAGAAAGTCTATCTATAGTTACATACTAGAACTCTTTCTGTTGTTAATATCTCTTAAATTTCATGCTCTCAAACTGTGGGCTATTATGTGGTGTGAGAACATCACATACCTTGTCTTCAAAAGATAGACTTTAGTGTACTTGTAATACTTTTACTCATAGTTTCTACTATTTTAATCACATCAGCCTACTTGGAATAAGTCGTACAAATTAAGTGCACTACTTCTGTGAACTGAAAAAAATCTTTGGCCAGTCTACTGAGCATATGAGATTTGGGAGACAGAAATTGAAAAGTGAATATTTAATAAAGCATACAGTGATCGGAAGTGTGGATTCATTTAAGGACATGGATATATTGGTAAATCCAGCTTTGAGTTTTTCTAAACATATCAACCAATTGGTTAGTGACAGTTATATAACTGTAGGCTGTATAAAAAGATTTATAAAGTCTAGGAAATCAGAAATGATGAGGTCATTGTAAGTTACATTACACCCATTGAGTATGGAATGACAACAGGAAAACAAACATGAGTACATTGGAAAGAGTATGATGGAAATATAACAAGGGCATCTATGGATGTGAACATTTATTATGAAAGTCTAAAATATCTGAACTTGTGCAGTGTATCATCTAGATATTTAAGATGAGACCTTATTCAGGTATATAGGGCATTTATAGACAACTACCTCTGAGAATGTTTGGGATTTTCAAAACGTAATAGAGAATCATTAGACAACCTATGTGGAAGAGTCTATAAGAGTGAGAAATGTATTACTTAGTTAACTGAGAGAGCAGCTGATGCATGGAATAGACAATCAAATTACATTAAAGCAAGCACTAGTTTAGATATTTTTAAAAACAGCCTGGACAGCTGTTATGGGAACAACTGTTTTGGTATATTGACAGGATAAAAAGGACTTAATGCCAGCACTTGAATTATCTGCATATATGTATATATGTGTAATCTGTTTCATGAATACTCTGCTACTGTGTAAAATGACATCTCTTGTGGATAACTAATATGGTGCATGTTATACACATCACATTTTTGCACCACTTTATTTTTGTTCATGTTTCTGGGACGTACATAATGTTTTTGCTCTTTCCTTGCATTTCTGTGTTCTAAAATATTGCTTATGTAGTCTTTCAAGTATATTTTCTCTTAGATGGTTGAGTACAATAATCTTTGATCTCTTTTATGGTTCTTTTGTTCCCTAACCCCACCATGGTCATCAAGCCTCCCTCTCTATAACCCCATAGATCCGTTAGGTCTCCCTCAGGTTGAAAGCCCATCAGCCCATTCATTCTTTCTGTTCAGAAGTGAGATTTGAATGCTGTGAGTGTGTCTGCCTTGTATAGTGTAGGGTCAGACTTTTTTGATTATATGCCTGTGCCCCTCTCTTGCCACTGCTGTGACTACCATTGTTTACTTGTGTTGTAGTGCTAGTGTACATGTGTACTTCAAAACATGCTATTCCCTGCTTCATGATGCTACATGTAGCATTGCAAATATCATGGTCCTCCCAATGGTATCCTTGAAAGCCTCTTCTTCCAAGGTGGGTAAGTTGGTGTCTTCAGCTCAACTGTATTGTTTTTAATTGTATAGTCTTTACACACTGAACCCTAGAAACAATTATATATCCCCTGGAAGGAAAAGTAAGATTGAATTTCCTTTTATTTTTTTATTTTTGCTCTAGACAACATCTAATTCAGATTTTGTTCAGTAAATGTGTTTCCAAATCAGTGTCACTACAGCTTTGAAATGTCTTCATTGTTTCTTTCACTACAGGCAGCTGTGGAATCACTCAACGAATCTATGATTCATTTTATACTAAATCCTCATGCTCCTCTGGCAGGTATGCTCTAAACAGCATACTTAATGTATGTAGTTCCTTGCTGGCTGTGTATGCTACTTTCAAGTCATATTTCTGCAGATTAATCAGCATACTCTGAAACATCAGACATGCCTTTTACAGAGTATGCTTTTATAGGGTTTATAATCTGCTTTACCTTACACTTTTTTATAGTTTATTTGTAGAATTTCTCATACCCATACACCAGTGCAAGTTTTATTCCATTTGAGCATTTCTCTTTTTACATACATAATGTAAAAATGAAGAAAGCCACCCTGGTCCTCAATCAGTATTGGACCAACATAGGTTTTAGAGGAAAACCTTGTAGCTGTGCATCTCAGTATATTAGTGCATGCATACGTAAGTGCTTTTGAACCATAGGCAAGTGGTTTATATTCCTGTTTGATCCCAGCTCCTCTGCCATTGTGACTTACATATACATATAACGCATTCCGTTTATTTTCATCATAGTACTTGAAGGTGGGTGCTTTTCTTTTTAGCTTTTTAAACATATATGAACTATTGTCCTGTTTATATCTCCATTCCCAGGCCAAGTCTTGTTCTAACAACTTTCGTTGAGACAGTTATCTCAGACACGTTAGGTATAAACTTTGCAAGATTCAGCATAATTCTCAAAAAATATCAGAAATGTCTCTCTTCTATTTTTGTCATTTGCGCTTTTGCTCTGAAATTCTGTGAGTATGCTTCATGTCAGACTGATGTTAGAATACTACCTATAAATTCCAGGCTTAAAACTCTCATTTTGTATTTGCTCCTATGTAATTTAAATGTGTACAATCGGTCTATCCAAGAGTTTACTGTCTCAGTCTACCCAATGAATGAATCAGTCTCTTATTGTACCCTTCTTGTGTCTGACTACCACATTAACAGCTCATCAGTTATGTTCTCAGTATTTTTTAAGCCGTTGATTACTTTTACTGATGATGTGTGAAATGAGAGTTCCAAGCATGTATATCTCCCTAAAGACATATTAAATGTGCTCATGTATATCTCCCTAAAGACATATTAAATGTGCTCATGTATATCTCCCTAAAGACATATTAAATGGGTTCATGTATATCGCCCTAAAGACATATTAAATGCGCTCATGTATATCTCCCTAAAGACATATTAAATGCGCTCATGTATATCTCCCTAAAGACATATTAAATGCGCTCATGTATATCTCCCTAAAGACATATTAAATGTGCTCATGTATATCTCCCTAAAGACATATTAAATGCGCTCATGTATATCTCCCTAAAGACATATTAAATGCGCTCATGTATATCTCCCTAAAGACATATTAAATGTCCTCATGTATATCTCCCTAAAGACATATTAAATGTGCTCATGTATATCTCCCTAAAGACATATTAAATGCGCTCATGTATATCTCCCTAAAGACATATTAAATGCGCTCATGTATATCTCCCTAAAGACATATTAAATGCGCTCATGTATATCTCCCTAAAGACATATTAAATGTCCTCATGTATATCTCCCTAAAGACATATTAAATGTGCTCATGTATATCTCCCTAAAGACATATTAAATGCGCTCATGTATATCTCCCTAAAGACATATTAAATGTGCTCATGTATATCTCCCTAAAGACATATTAAATGCGCTCATGTATATCTCCCTAAATACATATTAAATGTGTTCATGTATATCTCCCTAAAGACATATTAAATGTGCTCATGTATATCTCCCTAAAGACATATTAAATGTGCTCATGTATATCTCCCTAAAGACATATTAAATGTGCTCATGTATATCTCCCTAAAGACATATTAAATGTGCTCATGTATATCTCCCTAAAGACATATTAAATGTGCTCATGTATATCTCCCTAAAGACATATTAAATGGGTTCATGTATATCTCCCTGAAGACATATTAAATGTGCTCATGTATATCTCCCTAAAGACATATTAAATGTGCTCATGTATATCTCCCTAAAGCCATATTAAATGTGCTCATGTATATCTCCCTAATATCTCCCTAAAGACATATTAAATGTGCTCATGTATATCTCCCTAAAGACATATTAAATGGGTTCATGTATATCTCCCTAAAGACATATTAAATGTGCTCATGTATATCTCCCTAAAGACATATTAAATGTGCTCATGTATATCTCCCTAAAGACATATTAAATGGGTTCATGTATATCTCCCTAAAGACATATTAAATGCGCTCATGTATATCTCCCTAAAGACATATTAAATGTGCTCATGTATATCTCCCTAAAGACATATTAAATGATTAAATGTGCTCATGTATATCTCCCTAATATCTCCCTAAAGACATATTAATTGCACTCATGTATAACTCCCTAAAGGCATATTAAATGTGCTCATGCATATCTTCTTAAAGTCATATTAAATGCGCTCATGTATATCTCCCTAAAGACATATTAAATGTGCTCATGTATATCTCCCTAAAGACATATTAAATGTGCTCATGTATATCTCCCTAAAGACATATTAAATGGGTTCATGTATATCTCCCTAAAGACATATTAAATGCGCTCATGTATATCTCCCTAAAGACATATTAAATGCGCTCATGTATATCTCCCTAAAGACATATTAAATGCGCTCATGTATATCTCCCTAAAGCCATATTAAATGCGCTCATGTATATCTCGCTAATATCTCCCTAAAGACATATTAATTGCACTCATGTATATCTCCCTAAAGACATATTAAATGCGCTCATTAATATATCTTCCTAAAGACATATTAAATGTGCTCATGTATATCTCCCTAATATCTCCCTAAAGACATATTAATTGCACTCATGTATATCTCCCTAAAGACATATTAAATGCGCTCATGTATATCTCCTTAAAGACATATTAATTGCACTCATGTATATCTCCCTAAAGACATATTAAATGCGCTCATGTATATCTCCCTAAAGACATATTAAATGTGCTCATGTATATCTCCCTAAAGACATATTAAATGCGCTCATGTATATCTCCCTAAAGACATATTAAATGTGTTCATGTATATCTCCCTAAAGACATATTAAATGTGCTCATGTATATCTCCCTAAAGACATATTAAATGTGCTCATGTATATCTCCCTAAAGAAATTTTAAATGTGCTCAACTTGGAACAGTTTTTATCTTCCTTCATTTGCTGGAATCTGTTGTTTGCATCAAATAGAGAAAGAACTAAATATTTGGAAAAGCTCAGACTACTTCGTCAACCTAAGCTATAGGTCATAGTCTTCTAGTTACGTTATTCAAATCTTTTAGATTAGTATAAATGGTAATTTTTATATACTTCACATCAAGGACCATATTTTTCACATTTTTTACCTGTGTTTGCTTCTTAATGACATTAAAGTATTCTATTTACTTTAAGTCCTATTCTGCTCTACTGCAGAGAGCTGTTGATACTTTGTTGGAGTATGCACTAATAGAATAGCATATATGCTTATTTGAATATGATATTCTCAGAGTAAGCTGCTTATGCCTGTAAATCAACTAGTATGGCCATGCAAGATATTTTTCAATGGCTCTGTAGGGTGTCTGAGATGGTTAGGTGACTGTGAAACTGTGCCTGTACATATCTACTCCTTCTTAGACACTGTGAATATGTTTCACTATACCAACATTTTCAGTGGTCAGATGACCCCAATATTAGCGAGTTGTTATTACTGTGTTCTCCTAGTCCATTAGTACTGTTAGAAAGAGAATTTTATCCACATCAGTAGTTTCTGACCCAGTATGGCTTTACTTGGTGTCCTGAATAAGCCAGCAATGTGCACACTGTTTTATTTCCAGTACTTTTTTATCCCAAATGCTTTCAGAGTATTTTTCTGAGAAGGTATTACACTCTGCATCTCTGCTTAGTTTAAATTCAACACATTGTTTATTAACATTTGTCTTCTGTTGCAAAGTCTGATTGCTCATTTTCCGAGCTGCTCCTTTACTTTCTGGTTTGACAGCATCATTTCTTTCCTTTTTAATTGTATTCATATTTTGTTTGCTAATTTTGCCACAGTTATTTTCCCTAGCAGCTAAATTAATTAGAAAACCTTCCTCTTACAGCCTGAGGAGCCACAACCCCTCTGGCCCCCACTGCAGCCTCCCACATCTAAACTCCGTTGTACAGATCAGTGCATCTCTATGCTAAATCAAAAAGTCTGAGAAGGTATCCCCCACAAGTAAAAGACACTTCATCTTAGCCAAAATTTAGGACTGGACTATAGGCCCACATCCCCCTCATCAGCTGAATGTATTTGCCTCTCACCTAACTATATTACTTAACCTGAGATACATCACTCTCTCTCTCTCTCTCTCTCTCTCTCTCTCTCTCTCTCTCTCTCTCTCTCACACTCTCTCTCTCTCTCTCTCTCTCTCTCTCTCTCTCTCTCTGTCTCTCTCTCTCTCTCTCTCTCTCTCTCTCTCCCTCTCTCTCTCTCTCTCTCTCTCTCTCTCTCTCTCTCCTACTATTAACACTCGTACTGCCCTTGACACATTCTTTTGCACCAGTCTACATTTCTCACTCACATAACCTTTTGCTTAACATAACCTTTTCTTCTAGCTGCTCACAAACTCTGCCTAAATTCACTTCACTAAATTATCCTATCTTTCCTACTTAGACAACATGCATCTAAAATTATCACTCAGGCACCTTACTTTCTAAGTGAACTTTGTCTTGATTTATTGTAAATCATATATATATATATATATATATATATATATATATATATATATATATATATGTATTACAATTATATGTACTCTACATTTTGTTAGCTGATAATGGTATTTTATAGACTATGAATTTTCATTCTGTTTTTGCCAGCTCTCACTAAATTTAATTCTGACTTTCTTTTTATTCCTGAACTGAGACAGAAATGGGTCACTTGTGATCAGTCTTCTACCCTGGTAAATTTTAAATAAATACATTTTTCCATAATTTCTACTAAACTGATTAGATGTTGGGTACTTATTCTCGTAGTTACATCCATACCTAGTACATATGGCTTGAATTTCAACTTTGACATACTTCTTGTGTACCTAATGGCTCTCTTTTTTTGTTACTATTACTGTTACTGCAGATTTTTACATTGTTTTATTTTTATTTTATTATATACTGGTTTCATTTCTAGTGATAATGCCTTTAACTGTGTACTAGTAATTTGATTTGCTTGTCTCACATCCATGGATGTAAATAAGATCAAGTCTTAAACATCCAAAATAAAGCACCTAGGAACCAGCAGAATGAAGCCACCAACACAGCGTAGAAAGGAGCAAAAAATTCTGTTTTATTTAACGTTGCAAAGACACCACGTTTTTGTCCTAGTGCATCCAGGACTTCATCAGAAATAAGAAGTACATTGCAGTCCCTCCTTGTATACCTCCTTCCTAATTACCTGGTGGTGGTAATTAGCCCCAATTAAATGAAATGACAAAAAATTTAAAGATATAGTAAAACACTCATACTAAAATTTCTATAACATTAGTTCAATAAATACAGTGCTAATCCATTCTGAGGTAATTAGGAAGGAGGTATATAAGGAGGGACTGCAATGTACTTCTTATTTCTGATGAAGTCCTGGATGCACTAGGACAAAAACGTGGTGTCTTTCCAACGTTAAATAAAACAGACTTTTTTGCTTCTTTCTATGCTGTGTTGGTAGCTTTGTTCTGCTGGTTCCTAGGTGCTTTATTTTGGATGTTTATCGGTTGCGTTTAAAGCACTATTTTCTTTTATTTCTTTGGTTTTAAGATCAAGTCTTCTTTTATTAAAATGTTGTCTCTTGTCAGATTATACTTTATACCACAGTCTAGCCTGTCTCCTGTTGGAGGGAATCATGCAACTCACAAAATTCATAGCTTTTGTCTCTGTTCCTAAGCTCAGTATCATTTGCATCTGTAGTTTCTATCAAGCTTTAGCTGCTTGTAAAGAGTAACTGACAAATAAGTGAAGATTTTCCAGACTTGCAAAAATTCTTCAACTGTGATGTGCAGAAATGTAAGCACACTGATCATTTTCAGGCTTTTCAACTTTTCCACTCACAGTGAAGAACAAATCAAACTACTTGATCTACAACTGCTGCTGTTTCTGCCAAAGTGCCATGCATTGAGTAGATTCCTGGTGGTTGTATTTGGGAAACTTTACTCTGAAAGTATAACCTATTCCAAGATCTTCTCAGGCATTGAGCTGAAAAAACAAATAAGTCTTTTTCAATTCTTACATTTCTTAAACCAAGTAACATTTCTGACATCCTTCATTGTACTCAGTAAAGACTTAGATAATGTGACAAGCCTCCATTAGATCTTAACTATAACAGCTTTCTAATAAAGGGATTGCCAATATGGGGTCCCTATTAAATTGCCGAACATTTCAAAGTTTGAATGTCATATGATGGAACTTTGAAAAGTTCGAATGTGAAAGGCAATGGCTCTGTATGCGCAGAATGGGAAAATTTCCCTTTTCTGCACTGAAGTGCATTCTTGGAGTTGGCATATTTAAGTGGGGGGGGGGGTGCAGGGGGGCTTGCCCCCCTGCTCAGAGCATTAAGGAAAGTTTTTTTTTTTTACTTTTTTATTACATTTTCAAGGTTTCAAGTTTCGTTCATATGTTGTTGAACATATGAGGTTCGAAATCTTGAAGCTTTGAATATATAATATAGACCCCACAATATGTGTGTTTTATGTCTGTGAACTTTCTAATATTGTAGAGATGTATACCCTAGTATTCTGTACCACCTGTTCATGAGGTGCTACGTCATTAACAGTCTTATTACAGTGATAGACACCTGTATAATAATTCATCATGAAAGTGCTTCCTCATATATTCCAGTAATTTATTACATATTCTCTTTAAGATTATAGACTACAGGATCAAAGGTGGTTACTAGACTAACAGCCCTAGAGCCTTTTAATCCTAGGCATTCATGCCCCAGTTTTCCCAATTATTAACGTCTATGGGGTAGAATGGCATTGGTATATGCCTGTGCTTTATTAATCTAATACTGACTTGGAGTTAGGAATTAAACATGCAAGCAGTTTTTCTCACTACAATACACATCTAGTTATAGCTTCCTATGATTAGTTTGATAAAAATGAACTTGAGCTGCTTGAAAGGCAGTGAATGATTTTTTAATTATTGTCCAAGCAGTTGGTATGCATGCTTCACAGCTCTGTGGCCAAAGAACGTTGTCTTCTTTTTTTGGTGCCATCAAATTCTTGATCAGTCATGATTCAGTGTACACATTTTTGTAGTTGTGTAGAAATACACATTTTTGTAGTTGTGTAGAAATCTAAGTAGATGATATCGCATCTATTTTCTCCTCCTTACTAATACTACTTTACAACATTGCAAGTTGTGCACAATGGCTACATTTCTATAAGTTGTCTTAAGGATACCATGTAAAAGTAGCAGTCATCATAGCTTGGCAAAACAGCAAAATATCCATTCTAAAATTTGTTTTTAGTAAGGTATAAGACTGCTGTTATTGTCCATGGAACCATTAAATTGCCAAACCCTGAGCTTCTATATATTCTGTATCCTTTATGCAATGGCATGAAATTTGAAGTGTTGTTAGGAGCTATTGCAGCATTGTAACCCTAACAGATATACTAGACACTGCCACACTGCCACCTTGATAATACTGTAGCAACCGGCTTATTAACGGATGTTGACCATAGCAATAATAGTACCCATTTAGGAACTATATTAGTGCAAGAAGCTGTGCAAACTTGTAACATGCAAGAGTATTCTTACAGCAAAGTACATTTAGTAACTTCTACCTCTGTAAAATCATAGAATGTATAAATGTACGTACTGTATGTAGTCATATCACACATGCACTGAAGTCTCTCAACAACAGGTACTGTTATGACTCTGTCATAGTCCATCTTGGTGTGAACGACTTAAGATATACCTCTCTGTACTATATGAAGAGATATATGACTGAGCTCTCAGACTATGTGTCTCAGGCAGGTATGTCACTAGCCTTAAGCAACATTTTTCCTTTCACCTAGGATGATGCCTCAATACAAACATTAAATGATTGACTTCAATAATTGGCTTAGCTTCTGATGTTATTCTTAGGGGATCCACTATCTGTCAGCCTGAGATGACATGATCGACAGTCCTCGATGCTTTGCCAGAGATGGTATTCATCTGTGACTCCTGGGATTTTGGCTACTGGCTAAGTCTCTTGCCACCCCCATAGTGCCTTTTTAGGCAGTGTCTCAAGAACAAATTTCCCAACGTAAAAACTCGATCTAAAAACAACTTCAAGGTTATACAGCTAAATGCTAGGAGTCTTAACACAAAACCACACTCACTAGAAGCTGTCCTTACCTTGGAAGACTCAGACATTTGTGCAGTCATGGAGACCTAGTTCAAGGCTGTAGAGAGAACCCCACGCATACCGGTTTACACCTCCTTCCACACGTTCAGACCTCAAACTGAAAGTGTGAAAACTAAAGGAGGTGGTGTATCAATATTCATTAAAGATAAATACATCTCCAGATTGGTTAAACAGTATGACTCCCTGGAGACACTTCAGGTGCAATTAACTGTTGGTAGGACACTTATTCAAGTCATTGCCAACTACAGGACCCCCTCCATGAATCAGGACACCCACTCTACCTATTTGGATGTACTTGAGTCTATCAAGATACATTCAAACACCATGGTTTGGGGTGACTTTAACTACTCATCCACTGACTCATCCACTGACTAGGTAAATTATTCATGCTCAAACTCATTTGACCAAAGGTTCCTCTACCTCGTTAACTCCAATGCCCTGGACCAGCTGGTTGACACTCCCACAAGGGGTGCCGACATCCTGGATCTCGTGCTCACCAAAATGAGAGACCACTGTAGCACCCCCACTGTAAGGTCCTCCCTGGTGAGATCTGACCACAAATTGGTCTCATTCAAAGTAACTATCACACCTAACCCCACCCCAGCAGCAATTAAACAAAAAAACTTCTCCAAAGCAGATTATAACCTCTTACGAGGTGATATAAATAGCTTCACTGCACCTCTTCCGTCAGATGGAACTGGCAACTATGCTGAACTCTACACCAAAGCTTTATATAAACACCTGTATGACTGCATTGACTCGACCATACCTAATAGGACCAAAACAAGCTCATCAAGGAAGAGCAAACCTGCCTGGTGGACAACTGCCATTAACAGGCTTTACAATAAGAGGAAGAAATTGCTATCTAAGAATAAGAGGGAGCGAGGACTAAACTGGAAACACTCCCTCCTCAGCTTAAACAAGCAAATAAGACTTCTTGTGAAGTCCTCCAAAGCAAGCTACAAGTCCAACTTATCTTCCTCAACAAAGGACAACCACAAGACATTCTATAGTTACATCTGTAACCTAAAACAAAAGTCCCAGATTTGTGCAGAACTGGTAATTAATGATAAGACATATACCGAGCCTGGGGACATAGCTAACCTGTTGGCCAACATGTTCTGTAGAAACTTTACTCCCCTGTCCCCACCACACATACCCCATGACATCCCTACAACCTATTCCCTACCTTGTATGTCTAAAGAGCAGGTCATAAATGCCCTCTCTAAGGCCAAAAACACAGCATCTATGGGACCTGATAACATCTGAGACTGTGCTGTATATGGGCTCCAACATGAATTAGTAACACCATTGGGTACTCTTTTCAATCATAGTCTAAGCACCAGCTTCATATCAACTGAATGGAAAACAGCCACCATTATTCCCTTGCACAAAGGTGGTGCTTCCACTGACCCTGGAAACTATAGACCTATAGACCTGTTGGCCTGACTAGTCTTATCTGCAAGGCCATGAAGCAAATCATCATGGACCTCAGCAACAAAGACATAGGTAATCTCCAAACACTTGACCCTACTCATTTTGGATTTGTCAAAGGGAGAGCATGCCTCTTAAACCTGGTGGACTTCTCCAGGACAGTCACCAAGGCCCTGGACAAGGGGAAATCTGCGCATGCAACCTACCTAGACTTAGCCAAGGCATTTGACACTATCTCCCACTCAGACATCATTAACAAACTCACCCAATTAGGTGCCGACCCTTATATCATTAGCTAGGTCACTAACTAGCTCACTGATAGAACTTGTATAGTCAAAAGAGAAGAATCCACCTCCAACAGCAGACCTCTAACCAGTGGTGTTCTACAGGGATCAGTCCTGGGACCTCTACTGTTTGGAATCTATTTCTCTGAAGTGCAAACAAAAACTAAAGTCTGTGGTTGACAAATTTGCTGATGACTGCAAACTGAGAGTAGTCATAGAATATTCAAATGATGTCAATATCCTACAAGAGAGTCTTACACAAACAAATGATTGGTGCCAAAGTCATGGCCTTAAATTCAATGCAAAAAAAATGTATTATAATTTCTTTCAGTAAAAGCCATGCTCCTGCTATCTACCACATAAATAGCAAAACTTTAAGTACGCACTCAGTGGTGAGAGACCTGGACACACAGGTTGACAGCAACCTTATCTTTGACTACTGTGTCCCTACAGTGGTAAGAAGGCCATTCTATATTGCTCATCTCATAAGTAAAGGCATTGCCTCCAAAAAAAATAAGTTATTACTTCCCTGTACTCTTCCCACATTAGGCCAATAATTGAGTACGGTGCTCCTTTTGGTATGTACCTTTCTAAGCACCTGCAGCAATTGGAGAAACCACAAAGGTTCCTCACAGGGAAAATTCAAGGTCTTCGCCATCATACCTCTCAACCTCTTAGAATAACAAATCTGGACAAAGCCATTAAAAAAACTGGTACAAATAGGGACATGTTTTAAATATTGCTCTTTCAAATTAGAAAGTTGATAGAATAACAGGTTTTGCATTAGTATGCATGTTCTGTATGATATGAAGTCTAAAACTCAAATGTCTGTCATTATTTTCTAACTTCAATCTTTAATAATTTGCAGGAAAGCCACAATTTTATGAAAAATGGACCAAAAATATAAGGCAAAAATTTTGGCATTCTGCGAAAATCTGTACGGTTGAGAGGTATGTTCACCATCTGTCCTATGTGGATCATCTGAAATCACTGTCACTTCTTCTGTTTCATACAGACTACTCAGAGGTGATCTCTGCCTTGTATATAAGGCAATCTCTGACCCTATGTTATTGGAAATGCTTCATATCTGAAAGTAAAATGGTACATGGGTTATTCGCTCTAAAGACCTTAACCTGGTATGTGACTTTAATAAAACCAGCTGGAGGGACAGATTTGTCTCCCAGAAGTTACCACATCTTTGGAATGGACTTACACTTCATGTCAAACAGAGCACCTCATTGGCCCTCTTCAAACGCAATCTTGACTATTGGATAGGTGACCTTAAATTCACCCCAGGGGTTTCACCTGTGTCCCTCTTGGACAGGGGCAATATGTACTGATTGTGGGAATAAGGATAAGAACTTGGCTAAGTTTGTAAGGGGCCCTAGGACCATTAGCCTAGTAACTTCATATGATCCTACGATCCTTTGTCTAACTACTGCATGTGTATAAATGCAAATAGAAATTTAACTACTCTGTGTTTAACTGGAACAAAGTGTAATGCAATGCAAACAAATGGAGCTTTACTCCCCGGGCCTCCGCTGAAAATGGGTGTTATCCAGTCAGACTTTGCTGGTAAACAAAGTGAAATAAATAAATAAATAAATACATAAATAAATAAATTAAGTTAACATATCAGTATGGCATAACAGACTGTCAGGATACACTATGGCACATAATAGTTCTCTGTCAAGGATTGCAGACTGCAGTGTCCTGTTGGTGTAGCATTTTTTTTCTCTTTGTGATAGTGGCAGCTTGGGTTTGGAATTAAACTCAGGTTGTTGTTAGGGGCAGGAGGAGCTTTGATGAGAGTCATTTAGGAGTGGCAGAAACTGTTATATATGGACAATATGTTTTTAGAACCATTACTGTTATTGCTTTTTACTTTCACATCCCCCCAAAAGTGTCATAAGATCATTTATTTGATCACTGGGAAAGGGGAGGTCAAGTGATTGTAAGTCTGTCCGAAACAGAAACTGATTAGCTGAGGTATAGGTACATGTCACCCCAAAGAATGAAGGTGGGGGCAGATACTAGTGCATTTTAACATACATCAAACTTTACTACATGGAATAAAATACTTTCCAATTCTCAACAATGACATCACTGTCAGGGCTGTTATTCCTTACCCGTCTTGTAAGTCTCCTGTGGTCAGTCATCATGTCCCATTGTAGATCTGTGGTGCAGAGGGAGAACTCAGTCTTTGATTTTGGATGTCTGTGTTCAAGTACCAAATCAAAGGTACAGTGTGAGGGGAGGATGACTAAGTGACTCCGACCACATCTGCCCTCAGTGGTGGGGTCACTGCCCTATCCTGTCTTATTACAGCCCCAGGTGGGGGACAGCAGCTCTTGTAAATGTCATTAGAACTAAATGCTGTGCAAGCATATAATCTTTAAATATGTCTTAAATTACATGACTCTAACACCACCAATCCAGTGCTTCCTTCACAATAAAAACAAATGTTTTAAAAATTGTTTAAATATAAAAATATTAAAATTGCTAAACAAATTTATTAACAAATAACCCAACATAAGCCAAGATACTGGATGTATAGGTTGAGAAAAAGCATGATACTATGGTGTCAGTAGAATTATCTCATAGTTAAACAGCTTTTGTATTATTTCGAGAAACTGAGATTCAATTGCTGATACTATTGGCTGGTTGTTAGTTCCTGTGCAAGTAAAGCTGGCTCATGGTACTACGCTTTGAAGGTAACAAATCAGCAGTTCTTCACTTGCTAATTTTTCATCATAGGCAAAAAGAATATTTCTAGAATCTACCTTCTTGGAAGATGTGATTTAAAGTTTCTCAGAACATTTTTGAGGGTGTAATACAATCATAAAAAAGCAGAGCCTTGAATTATGATACAGTTTTCTGTGCAGAATGGTGCATAGATCATGTCAAAGTTGTTGCAGTGCAGAATTATATCTACTTCAAACTCCGGAAAAATCACTAAAATACTACATTTTCTAATACCTCATGAAAGTGTAAACATTTTTTAATTGGTATAACAGTGAAATGTTATTTTTTTGAATTTGAAGATAATCTTTGACTAGTTGTGGATCTTATTAAATACATAAAAGTGACTTACTTGAAAGGCTGCTGTAGTCACTCATAAGGGGACAGAACTTGAGATACTCTAACCCACATTAATGTGACACAATACGATTCAGTGTACAGATTTCTTTGATACTCATTAGAGTACTGCATATGCATATGATTTGATTCTGTTTTATCTTATTCCCTGATCTGAGCTGCTTGCCGATATTGTAGTTTCTTGTGATGAGTTACTGCTACATCTTTAGCACAGATAAATGCTTAAAAATAAAAATTAAAATAACTATAAATTTACAGTTGGGTAAATGCTTCTGTTGTGGCAGATAGCCTTGTAATGAGGAATGGCAGTAGATTTTATGCGAAATTAAAATGTGTGGGAATCTCATATCTATGACACTTTGCGAATGAGCCTGCAGAATTATATCAGACTAACCTTGGTTTTTGGTTTCAGTGATTGGTGTGGTTGAATGTGAGTTGTGAGTATTTCAGCTGCAATTCTGCATCAAGAAACAGCCAGTGCAAACGAGCACATATAGTCATGTTGTTGTTGTTGTCTGTCTTTTGGCTTTTCCCGGTTAGGGGTCGCCACAGCGGAACTCCGGTCCGCTAATGATTGGCAGTAGATTTTTCACAAACGCCAAGGTGCCAGCTTGATGTTCAACCTTCAACGAAGGCACGCCCATTTACGCATGTCTTTTGAATGCCCACCCACCTGCGGGGAGGACATGCAGACTCCACACAGAAGGCACTCCCCACACTCCAGCCAAGAATTGAGCAGGAGAACCTATTGCTGTGAGTCAACAATGCTACCGCTGCATGTTGCTTTGTATATTGTCTAAGGTCAAACACAGTAGATCAGGGCTACAGTTTCTTTTTACCTGAGGGGGTAGCTGGCCAGATGGAACGGTAACAGAACATCCGCCCTCACCCCTCCTGGGTTCATTAACATCTGAGATAATGAAGTGCTGACTTAGGGGGAAATGGAATGACAGGTGATGACCAGCTCACCTTTACCAGGGGAAGAGTTAGGAGAAGAAGTAGTCACTGCTGCATTAACCCTCCAAGGAAGAACCCAGAGGTTGCAGCAAGTAGGGAACCCAAAACATGATGGTAAAACAGCCATCCATATCTTATTACACTTAAGAATATATGCAGGGCCTATGTTAGCATTTTGGGGGCCCCAGCAAATGTCAAGTTGGGGGTCTCCTGGATAATTCTAGTCTAAGTATCACCCTGTCACTGCCACCCTTCCTAAGCAACCTTTTAGGAGTAGTACACACAGAATGACCTGCAGCTACAGTACTCTTCTATTACAACAGGCCTATGTACCACACCATGTTGGCACATCACACAAAGAAACATTCACATTTCTTAGCATTTAGCTGCAACAATGATACATTACAACAACTCTATGTACAAGGCTGTACTTAGCTGAAATGGTACCATAGGCACTGCCTACTGTTTCACCCCCTCCTACAAACACACACACACACACACACACACACACACACACACACACACACACACACACACACACACACACACACACACACAGACACACACACACACACACACACACAGAACTAGTTTTGCACTTATTTCAGCAAATAATAATACATTGTGCAACACTGGTGCTGTCACACCAGGTCAGTGGCTGTTGTTTAGCAGTCATCAAACTGCAGCAGGGGTAAGTCACTTTTATTTACCTCATTAAGGAGAAGTGTATACCTGCCACTGTCCCTGATTTCACTGACTGTCCCTGATTTTGACATAATTTTGCTCTGTCTGTCATAAAAAAACTTTGATTTGCTGGTAAATCCTTCAGGATTACAGACAGTCAGTAAATCCAGAGATCAGGGTTTCATACTTCTTTTTGTCCAAAAAATGCATGTTGATGCAAAATGTGTTATTCTGTTAATTTTGTAAGTGAATTAGAGTAATATTTAAAATGTGTTCCTGATTTTGGTTCTTTATTCTGCTGTCCTTTTACTGTATTGTCTGGATATCTAGCATGCTGAGACTATGTGCATTGTAGCTGACTGGACTGCAATGTTGCTTTTTCTCAAACATGCCGTAGCATTGACAGAATGAGCACAAATTTCTAGGTACAGAGCCCTGGGTTGAATTTAATCACTACTTGGCATTTGCAGTTCTCCAAGTATTTTTGCCTGTGGCCTTTTCTGGCTACAGATTAAGGCAGCTATTTTTGAGATGCCATTTTAGTAGACTAGACTGATTGCAGGCTGTCTTGGCAGACTTTATCAACTCTTCTTGTATGGCCTACTTCCTGTTGTAGAGATCAAGGCTTTACACGTGTCACTTGTTCAGGCATTCTGTGCCCAGTACGAGGTATATGTAATGACTTTCTGTGACACTGTCTGCTGTCTTGTATTCATTTATTTACATTTGTTTATTGGGGTAGTGCAGTGATCAATACTGACCAGTTTTATGCTCAGCCTGGGTGAAACATAAAACATTTTACAATCTAGAAATGAAGAAATGTAAGCAATAACAGAGCAGTTCAGATTAGTTACATAGAAAAAAAACTGTATACATACATTATAATCAGAGTGTGAAAGGTTTTTCTGTTCCTTAGAGACATGGTTCTGCTGCGTTTAGCCCATCTACAGCAGCTGTGGTCTAACAAAGTATTGAAAACATAGTTTGATATATTCAGGTAGATAACCAGTCATTTTAACTGAGAGTGCTGTGACTAAACACAGTTGAACATGTAGAATGATGCTTGTAATATTAGAGTGTTATATTAAAGTCTGTTTCTTCTTGCCATAGTGGTATGTAAGTTGAAGGTAAGCCCCTAACAATTAAACACAGTACTCTCAAACCTCATTCTGTGAACCCCTTGATGAGAGTGGTTGTAACTGCATCCTCTCACCACTTTCACGATACTGCCTGGCATCTGCACAGTCACCGTCATCGAGCCTACTATTTTTGCTTTTAGCATATCCATTTGATATAAGCCATGTTGGTGCAGCAGTAGTGTTGTTGCCTCACAGCAAGAGGTTCTCCAGTTCAATTCTCGGCTGGAGTGCCTTCTGTGTGGAGTCTGCATGTCCTCCCCATGGTCGAGTAGCGTTCGAAAGACATGTGTGAATGGGCATGCCTTTGTTGAAGGTTGGGTGTTGAGCTGGCACCTCTGCACTGTAAAAATCTACTGCCAATCATTAGTGGACCAGAGTTCTGCTGTTGCGACCCCTAACCAGGAAAAGCCGAAAGAAAAACAACAACAGAATATCCATTTGATGCCAGTACACAGTTATTAGCTTTTTCTTATTATTTATTTAGTTCTGTCTGTTAACCAGGATGTAACACTGATCCTTCTGACCTTTTTCAGACTTATCCTCTGAGCACTGTCTTGTTAAGTGAGTATTTTTTTTTTGCAAAATTGTGTGCATGCACATGAATGTGCGTGCCCTTCCTTTTCCTTAGCTGGATGAGAAGGCTTGAGGTCTGCACATACCCAGATGGAAACTTCAGAATGGAACTTTTGAAGTGATTTCAATGTTACGTGTGGCACTGTTCACAGAACAAACCAGTGTTTACTGATGCAACTGTGCAGAAGTGGCCTTGGCTTTACACCCTGGGCATGAGCATGGATTTAGGGAACAGGGAGCACTAAATGCCTAGTACAGTAGAGAGTTAATTATCCAAAGCGTCAGTTATCTGAATGCAGTCTTCCAAAGTTTTGGGTAGAAAAATTATAAATTCTGAATATGTAAACGTTATATGTATTCGCTTGTACGTGTTTTTTAAGCTTGTACTACAATAATATACTGTACCATTTTGTACATACAGTAAATTTGTTTTATTTTTCTTGTTTGATGTTCATCAAAAACATTTTTAGAAGTTTTTATCCGGTTCAATTATATGTTTGATTATCTGAACTACCCTAGGTCCCAGTGAGTTCGGATAATCAACTCTCTACTGTATTCCCTCTTAGGGCCAGATGCTGATTGGTTTTGTGAAGGTTAAGGCTGATCATTACTAAATGAAAGTTACTTTCTTTGTACCATTAGTAACAACTCCCATCTGCTTCGCAAACAGCTTACTACAGCTTGGATAGGTAAAATGCTGTCCTGACACTCACAAATATGTTTTAAAATATAAGACCTGTATTATGTTTTAAAGTTAAAAAAGAAAACTTTTAATGTTCTGGTTAACATGTTAAATTAAATGTTTATGCAAAAAGGGCACATAAAGGTGTAAAATCAGATGAACAGCAGGTTGTATCAGCTGGAAGAAACAGTGTGGAAAGGGTCATGTGCATTTACTTATATGGGAAAATTCCTCTGTTCCAATTCTTCTTTGAGACTGCAGGTCCAACATAAATAGCAGTAGTCATGTTCCTTCTTGGCTAAGTCTGAAGAATTGCCTTTTTCAGAAGTGGGAAAAAAAGAAACAGTTCATATGATATGCCCTTTTTAACTTTTATATAATATTTGTGCCTCTGGCTTGGAATGTGGCTGAAAAGAGTCATCTGACCCAGCCCATCTACCCAGTTTAGAAATATAAACATATAAAATAAATATGTAACTGTATTCAGAGGTTTTTAGTTACATTCCTGTGAATCAGTATGGTTGAATGTAGTCATAATAGGAGTTAAATACCTGACTTTTTTAGCCAGTAAGATTCACAATGTATGATATTTAGTATTGTTCAGATATACCTACATTTAGAGAACTTGTTGGGTTCCCTTTTTGAGGATACTTAAATTTTTATTGAGGCTTACACCTCTTCTTATTTCTGTTGTGCATCATTTATTTATCACCCTTTGATTTATCCATAGAGATAGAAATGATTATGGTATAGGCTGTGGAAGAAACGAGCTGAGAACCATGGGAAATAAAATCAAGTCACGTTCTTTCAAATGAAAGGAAAATGTAGAGCTATGGTGTTGACAAGATGCAAATAACCTTTTAATGATGGGCTGAGAATGCAGTTTCTTTTGAAAGATTCAAGGGAGGAAACTTGGATGGTCAGGCTGAATATTTCACTCTGGTTTGAACAAGTTGTGTTGTATAGTAGTTCAGCATTTCACCACAGAGGTCATCCTTTCCCAATCACTTTAGGTGAAAGTGAAGAAATGTTTCTGGATCATACGTTGTACTGCTCGATTCTCAGCTAGAGCGTCTACTGTGGAGACATGCGTGAATGGGCGTACCTTCGTTGAAGGTTGTGCGTTAGGGCTGGCAATTCAGCACGTAAAAATCAACTGCCAATCATTAGCGGACCGGAGTTCCGCTGTGGCGACCCCTAACCGGGAAAAGCTGAAAGACACAACAACAACTGTATGTAGCTGCAGCTGTAACACTAATCTTTGTGAAATTAGGGAATTATGCACCCAAGGTGATATGATGGGCCTTCATACAGTTTGCTTGCATCATATTTATCTCTGAGACCTGTGACATCAGTCTTTTAACTTCATGGGAATTTTAAAGAAGAATGCCAGTAAAATCCCGCAATGTTAGTAGTTGCTATTTATAGAGGATTATGATCAGAGACTCGATCATAATTCTTTGTAGGGCATGGAGCTTTATCTGCTTCATGTATTACTAGTTACAAAAGAAAAAAGTGCTAAGTGTTTTGCTGCCTTTGAAAGCCGTAAAGCAATTATCGAGCTGTGTCAGAAAGACAGAGTAACACACTGTCTTATGTTAAGCAAATCACAGAATACTGGTACAGAGAACAGTACTGCCAGATTTAACTACCTACATGGTACCTTATCTTATCAACTGAAGGAAGGAGGATGCTTAACGATTGTTAAGATCATGTCTCATGCTATAGAATCGCTTAACTGGTTTGTCTTTTGCGCAGTATCTAAGCGTAATCACCACGCTCCATGCCCTTCAAATGGCAAATGCTATAAATTAATAAAAAATATATTGACTATGGACTTAACTCTTTAATATGGGACAGGTTTTAGAACAGTATGTGACTAATGGAAAATTTTTAAGCAATTTTCACAAAAAAATCCCTTTTTAATATCTCAGAAATAGTACAAAGTATGGGTATGAACCTGGTGTTTTGTAGCTGTCCTTTATGTGAACAGTTAATTATCTGTAACATGATAATATTATGCCATTCATAGCAAACTGCAATGAATTTAGTTGACATCAACCTCCAATGCAGCTGGCACATGCATCGTATATTTGAAACTTTTGCGATTTCCATGTCAAGACTAATTGAACATTCCAAGTATGTTTTATGGAGTTACATGCCAGTGACAAGCTCTTGGTGCACATTTCAGGTCAGTCACTCTGCTGTGCAATTATTAATGTACTGCAGGGCTGACTACTGCCTTTACTTCTCCTGGCATGTAATGTGATAGTTACACCCATGCTAACCTACTTTTACAGTGCAAATAATATAAAGAAATATGAGGAGCCAGACTAAGGGGATGGAGAGTCAGAATAAGGAGTCACTGTTGGTCTACTTGGTTGTACACAGTGCCAGAGGACTAGCCATTTGGGCATACATGTTCACAGAGTCACGTCCACAGTCATGCCAGTGCATGACACTTCATAATGTTCTACTTACAAGCCCGAGAAGCAGCTATGTAATATATTTAAGTATTATTACTTGAGCTCAGCAAGGTTATCAGTTATATATAGGCATGTGTAAATGTAGTAATACTTACATGTTATTGTCAGTGCCAATAATGTAATAAACAATGTGATTTAAGTTTGAAGTGATACTAATGCAAAATGCTGTGATACTAATGCAAAATGCTGTGGTTCTAATCTCCTATAGCAACGTTGTTACATTCTTTATTTCAGAATCAGTGTTCAGTGCTGCAGTTATTTGTTACTCCAGCACTCATTGTGGCTACTTTTTTCACTTTATTGGCAAACACAACCATTCCGCTGAACAAAAGTATGACGTTCCACATACTTCACTTGTAATTACCAGCGCAACTTTTTTTGGTTTCATTTTTGCCCACTATGCAAAGCAGAACATTGGCTGCTACTGTTGTCTCTCCTTGATCTTGGATGCAGGGAGTTGCTGTTAATCCCATCCTAATCCAGGACCTTCCCATTGCCTCATAGGAGAATGAGGCATTCCAGTGTAGAATCATACTTGTAGCCATAAGTATTTTTTATTTATATGCCTTACCAATTTCACTGCCACAGTGCCTGACATACATTGACATAAGGTCATAACAGCCAAGAACATCTGTCAGTGCATGCCTCCAGTGTTTTGTAAGCATAGGATGCATACCCCAGTATTACCACCCCTGCCTGTGACTCCTCCTCGGAATAGATAAGGCAGTAAAATACTACTGCCTTTCCTATCTGCCCCAGTCATTCTCATGTGCTAGGCTCACTACTCAAACCCAGGTCACCTGGGTCACAGCCAGGGCTCCTTCCCTCTGTGCTACTGAGTCAGCTTAATTTACACACCTTTCTCTTTTAGCATATAGAATTATTATTCCTCCTTATAAGCTTTGTTTCTGCCAAAGACCCTTATCTGAAAGAAAATCAGAAATTATTCACTATTGTCCAAGGTGTCAGGATGTGTGCATTCTGAATATATGTTTCAGAGAAGATAACTCATCAAAACCTCACCAGCAGTTAAAAAGACAACTTGTCTGTATGTCTTGGGATCCTAGAAAAAGTCAGTTTTCTATGCATCACAGGAATTCTGCTTTGTGGGTCCAGAGAGGTAATTCCTTTCAAGATGTATAAAGCATTAGATGCTGTCCATGAAGGACACCTGGGGCTATAAAAATAGTTCAGTTTTTCTTAACTTCATGTAGTGGTCATATATGGAGAAGCAAATTAAAAATAAACAGGAGCTTGTATGGGATGTTAAATGATCCAAAATCTGCCACCTCAGACACCCTTGTATTTTTAGAGTGACCACCATTGCTGTCACACTGTACTCACAATGAATTTGCAGAACCATTCATGGACTTTGTGTTTCTAATAGTGATGTGCACTCAAAATAGCTAGCAGTCATTTGATTGGAATCTGTCACCTCTGGAAGAGGGTTGCAGTATTGTACTGGGTGATATTTGCACAAAAAGGGGTTGCGTAACCGTTTTTCAATAAAAATGGTCCACATTTTTTTGTATGAAGAATTTAGTATTTTAGCAAAGTAAAATGACAGTAAACATTTCATGCCTGCTCCACATCATTTTGCCACAACAGACTAGATGAAAGTTTGTATAATAAAAGTCATCTAAGTCCAAATTTTAATTATAAGCCATTACTGCATCAACAGATAATGTTTCTTTTTGTATACTGAAAAGCACAATGATGTGGCAGTTAACATCATGGCAGCAGAATGCTTTGCTCTTCAGTTTGATTCCTCTCTGGTGTGCATTTTGTGTGAAGTACTCAATTTCTTCCTGTGTCTGTGTGAGGTTTGATGGGGTCTTCAGTTTCTCACTACACCCCAAAGACATGCAAATAGGTGAATTGTTGAATCTCTAAATCACTAGGTGTTCTTGTGTTTGTGTGTGTGTGTGTGTGTGTGTGTGTGTGTGTGTGTGTGTGTGTGTGTGTGTGTGTGTGCATGTTGTTTGGATTTTTCTGTGTATCTTGCAATGGACTGGCATCATTTCCAGTACTGTTTCTGTGCTTTACACTTGTTAAGTGCCAGGATAGGTTAGATTCCACCCAATGAATCCCTCTAGGTAGATGGTTGGCTGCATGACAGCCCCAAAGCAAGGGATGATAAGCTGTTTTCCCAGAGGTGGATTACAGAAACAAAATGCCCTATAGTCCCATCTTTAAGACTGTATTATGGAGGCTAAATCACTTAATTTGGGGCTGCTAGCCACATCTCCAAGTCATGTACAGCACAGGCATAGAGATGCTATTCCGAATATTTGTGGATAGCCCCATAGAGGTTGAGCAGGTCTATATTATAAGATTGATGGTTGAAAACATCGAACACCATATGGTCGACACCATATGGTTGATGTCTTCAAACATCGAACTTATAAAAACAACAAAAAAAAAAAAGAAAAAAAGAACCCTAACTGGTTTAAGCAGGGGTCAAGCCCCCACACCCCCCCACACCCCCCGCTACTTAAATATACCAACTCCGAGACCGCACTACATTGCAGTAAATGGAAATCCTCCCTTACAGAGATTTCCATTTACATGTTCAATGTGCGCTTTCGCTATTCTCGTGTCAACAATATCAGCTTCGATATTGTCGGCTTTCGAGAATATAATATAGACCTGAGATTGAGCTTGTGTGAGAAGAAAAGTATCGTAAACAAAGGTTATAGGTTAGTACTAGGCTAACTGCCCTTGTGAGCCATTTTAAGCTTAGCAAATTATCCGTTGTGAGACTCAAACCCTGTACCTTGGTTTGTAAGTCAAACACCTTAACCATTAGGCCACCCAGAAGTTATTATGGTGATTTAAGTTGACTCACAATGCGTATCATGCTTTCTCTGCAGTGGAAAGTTCACTTTGTCAACACAATGAAGAAATTTGTCTTATGGCAACTGTAACTGAACACTTATTTTGTGCTCTTTAAATACTGATAGTACTTGATTCTGTTTAAATGTAATATTTGATTCACCATATTGCAGCATTATTAGAATGATAACATGTCTGTATTATTACTTTAACCTAAGCTGTATGTAGATGTTAACTTTTGCTGTAGCCAAGTGTTAATACAAATCTATTCCAGCTCTCCTTTTTTTGGATTGTTTCTGCTTTCATCCCACAGACCATTAGCCAACCCTCCAACCAATCAACCAATACCTCTGTTTCCCCATCCCACAGCCACTCTGTCTCTCATGGAGATGAGAGCTGATCAGCAGAGGGGCTGATATCCTGGAAGGTTTGAAGTAATTTGGTCTCTTGAATGGACCTGCACTGCTGGTCCAATGGTATACAAGTGCCTGTTCTATCTACAGCATCGCATTCTGCTTGGCAGACTGAAACATACATCCTGGATGTTATGGTTCAACATTGGTGCACACAGCTTGCACTGGCCATCGGTACAGCAGGTAACTGTGCCACTGTCCTCCACCAGAGATTGAAAAGCTGTTACCATCTACACATTCCCACCCCTCCTAGTCAACTCTTTCAGCTCCCTGGTTGCCGCTTTATATGGAGTGGTCTAGGTCATAAGTCAGAACCTCATCCCTCTAAGTCACAGAGCTGGATGAATGTGTTATGAATGTTGCCTGCAAGGCTTTGTAACTAAAATGGTCGTAAGTTTAATGTGCCTGAAACTACAGAGCACAATGTTTTGTGCATGTTCACCTCCAAGTAGCATGCCTTGTGTAACATTTGAGTGGCGTGTAAATAGCAGCAGTAACTTCTGTGCCTTGCTCCACAATGTTGTTAGTTTTATTAATGGGAGTTTCGTTAGTTCAGACACAATAGTTCCATCTGATGATAATGATCGCCACACATCTGGTACTTTATCAACTGCTATCACCTAGAAATAATGTATTCCCTTCAAAATAAAGAAGGAAATATGTTATAAGAATGTAATCAGTGATATTAAGAATAAGTAGCATATACCCCTGAAATCATACTTCTATGTCCAGTGTATTCATTTTTTGGGCTTCATACTTTGTCCAGTGCATCAGACTTTAATGCATATATGTTTTATCCCATGCATATGACTTTAAATGTATACACTAGGTATTTATTATTCCCACTGCTGCATATATGGGTTGTGTCTCACCCAAGACACAGCAACGTGGACAGCTTCCGAAAGCTCTGGCTCCCACCTGCATCTTCACTCTGACTGCTAATTGAGCAGGCCTGTGAAGGGAAAATCATCAGTCAGAGTGAAGAATCCTCAGTGCTTTCTTAATGTCTCATGAAGAAGCAGCTCAGAAGCTTCACAGGAGCAGCAGCCAGCCTTCAACTTCTATTCTGTCAGGTAATTCCCTGGTGTAGAATTCTTCTAAAAAGAACATTACCCTTTTAAAAATTATATTTATTTGTGATTTTTAGCAGTACCGACCCATTTAAGAAACATGGTATCTTCCTAATATCGGAAGTTTCCTGTCAGAGACTGCTATTTTTAGCTTTGGATAATGGGGGGGGGGGGGCTAGCGAAAAAATAGACTGCTTGTGTTAACTTTGTGTATTTGTTCTAAAAGGATGGTTCATAGGCTGATAGGGTCATAGGTGTACACTAGGCTAATGGTCCTTGAGCCGCCTAACCCAAAAAAATTGCCCAGGTTCACAGTGCCCCTATCCAATAGGGCAACTGGAATGATCCCTGGAGTGAACTTTTTGTTACCTATCCACTAGTCAAGATTTCTCTTGAAGAGGAGAGGTACTCTGCTTGACATAAATGGAAAGCTTATTCCAGAGTATGGGCAGTCTTTGGGAGATGAACCTGTCCCTCCAGCATGTTCTGCTAAATGTGGTAATGAGGTTGTGATCTCTGGAGCATGTGGTGCTCTTGGGAAGTATTTTATCTGGACAGGAATTACTACAGAGTATGTTATTGCTTGTGATTCACTGTGTGACAACCTACTTGACATTTTCTGTGTCAGATTAAAATTTTTGTGAAGGGGTTTCTGATAAGTTTTAGTGTGCTGCTTATGCATTACATTGTTTCAGGGACTGTATATGTGTGCTGATTGTGAACACTATTTAACAACTTGCCTTTTGAATGACTCTTTCCATCAAAGCTTAATGAATTTGAAGCATCCTCCTCAGTCACATCATGCATACTTACCCTGCTCCTGTTGGTCCGTCTTCCACTGTTTCTATAAAGTGGACTCTGGAGCTCAGTCAGTATCTCGGCCTATGGTGGATGACTTTGCAGTAGCTGGTAGTCATTCCTCAGACCATTCACTTACCTTTCTGGCTTTCTCTGGTGTAGTCCTTTCAGCCACCAAGAACTGGTGGGGGGGGGGTGTCATGTCTTGCTTGCTGTTCCAGTGTCCATGCTGGGCATGGGAGGATCATAGGGCACAGAGACACACCAGCAGTTGCTACTCATTGTAGCTTGGAGAAGAGGCTTCTTGATGAGGCAGAAGTACCTTCTCCGATTAGGTCATCATGGATACATGTAAAGAAAAAACAAAAGGTTAAACATTGTTCATCTAAAGATATGCTGTCTATTAGAAAAGATGAGTTTCTTACCTTTGCTAAGAAGTTATTACAGGCTATTAATCCTGGTACCCAGAATACTGTACCTGTAAAAGAGGTCAGCAGAAACATGCTGAGGAAGACATGTCAAAAGATTCTAACATAGACAGGGACGGGGCTTCTTCTGCAGAATCTCAGGCCCAGTTCTGAGATTCAAAAGAAACTTGGTCCTCACAACCTGCGATGGATGTATTTTCCTTTTTTCAGTTTGTAGTCAGGATGAATGAGGTATTTTTATGGGTACAAATGGATGTTCCTCTGAATTGGGGAGATATTATGATATGTTACAGTAAATAATGCCTCATTCTTTCCCATTTCTCCATTAGTGCCTGTAACAACCCTGATTCTCAACATTCAGATCCCAAAAAAAAGCAGATAGGCTTTGCAAAGTTTATTTTCCTACCATAGGTCTGATCCCGCTGCTATATTCACATATTTGCCAGCTGGGAACAGGCTTTTGATGTCCTCCACTCCTTCCCTGTGGACAAGGGGGAAGATACTGGATTGCCATGATAAGAACGTTTTTTCTTCTACTTCCACTCTGGCATGTAGAATTCTTTACTATCAGACCCATATGTATAAGTCTGTACTTTCTTTGTATAGACAGTTTGTGAGAATTAGCTACCACACTTCACCCTGATGGTTGTGCCTATCTGAATTCTATCCTTTCTAACATTAGTCAAACATCTAAACATGCCTTAAGGAGTGTGTGTGATTGTGCAGATGCTTTGTTTAGGGACACTGCTTCTTTTGCAGTTTTGAGGAGGTATGCTTGTATGCTTGGGTACATAATCACTTTTTTGATGAGGTAAAATCTGAAAAGTTTAATTCAGCTTTAGATAAGAGGTTTTATTTGGCCAAGTTGTTACTCAGGTCTTTAAACAATTTGATGAGAGAGGGGAAATTAATTTAATTTATGGAATTTCCCATATTTTTCAGGCCAACCCCCTACCCCTTTTACAAATTTCTTAGATCCTTCTTTATGTCTAAGAAACAAAACAAGCAATCCCTGCCTTCTCAATCTAAATAGGAAAACAAAAACAGATGGCAGGAGGGAAACAACAAGAAACAAGGGTCTCTTCCTAAAAGGAACAGAATACAACTTTGGAATGAGTGTACTGATATTCTTTCCTCAACACCTTCCCCTCCTACCCGTCTCATAAAATCTATCCCTGTAGCTGGCTGTATGCATTCCCCAGTGGCAAGAGATTGTGACAGTCTCTTGTGTGGTAAAAGTGGCTCAGAAGGGATAGAGTTGGCACTGGATGCAAATCACTCCTTTCAGGAAAGTTCTTCTTCACTCTCTGAATCAAACAGAATTTTTTCCCCAGGTTCTTCAGCAATTACTCACATAGGAATCATAGAACCAGTGCCATTAAATCTAAGGGGCAAAGCTGTAACATTTTTCTAGAATGTCTCTGATACCAAAGAACTTCATGAAGAGTAGTTCTAGATCTTTCCTTTCCTTCCTTTTTAAATCTGTATGTGAAAGTTCCAAAATTCAAGATGATGGCCCTTAAGAATCTGTTACATTTCATTTCCCTGTAGAAGCTTTTTGGTAACATTAGATCTAAAAGCTGCATACCATTCCATTCCCATAGTTAAAGGCTTCAGGAAATTTTTCAGATTTTTTTTTGTGTATGGGTCACATTATCAGTTCTCTACTTTACCCTTTGGGTTATCTACAGGGTGTTTACGAAGTGTTTAGTTCCAGTCATAACTCATTGCAGACTGAATGGCATTCACATACTTCTTTGTTTAGAGGACTTACTCATCTTTGTAGATTCTTTTCCCAGATGTGAAGAGTCATTACAATGTGTTTCTTCTTTTCTGACCAATATGATGTTCAAGATAAATATTTAAAAAACATCCTTTACTCCATCACACAGGATTGTCATTTTAAGATGTCTTATAGACACCCTGCAGCAAAAGGCTTTTTAACACAGGAGAAGGTGGATTTTTATCTGGAAAATTTCCTGAGCTTCTCAAATCAGTCTCAGACTTCAGCCAGAGAGTATCTCTGGATCCTGAGATTCATGGTATTGACGTTTCTCATGATTCCTCTTGCCAGGTTACACATGAGAAAGATTCTAAAAATACTCCTTGACCAAATATTTGTATCCTTTGGAATTTCAGATTCCTGTCTTGAACTTTGTCAAAACAAATGCACTGCACTGGTGGAGGCTACATAAACAAGCAAATTCATGCCTCCATTTTTCTCCGCTACCTCCAAGCCAATTTGTAAATACAGATTCCCTAGATTTCACTTGGGTGGCTGTTTCTATGGGGTAACAGTGCAAGGCCTCTGGGGTTCCTCAGACAGACCAAAGCACATAAATGTCAAAGAGATATTGGCTGTGACCCATGCCTTAAAATCTTTTCATCATCTATGCTCACCAAGACCTTTTCAGGTGATTACAGACAACACCACTGTGATGTGGTACATAAAAACCAAGCGGGTACCAGATCATACCTTCTGTATAGGCTAGCTATGATGCCTTGGGAGGTAGTTTTTCAGCACTCCTTAACCCAGCAAACATTCAGAGCAAAGCATAGTGGCAGACAAGCTGACAGGAGCAAGGACCAGGACATACTCTCACAAATGGAATTTGAATGAGGGGAGCTTACAGGAATTTATCCAGTTGTGGGGATCACCTCAAACAGATCTGTTTGCCTCCTTTCAAAACAGACAACTGAACAAATTCTGCTGCAGTATTCCTTGCATGCAGGCCAGGAAAACAGATGCATTTTCATCCCTGTGAAGGGGAAAGTTCCTTTATGTATTTCCACCCTTTTCACTGATCTCCAGAGTAATTCTAAAGATCCAGAATAATTGTTTGTGTTGACTCCCTTTTGGCTCAGGCAACATTGGTTTTCCCTTCGTATGGAATTGGCCAAGGGCAGTTATCACAACCTTCCTCACAAACTGGACCTGCTTAGAAAAGACAGGGAGATTTATACACCTCAATCTCAAATATATTCAACTATCTGCAGGGATGATTCAATTCTAATTCCTTTTAGGCACCTGTTTTTACAAGCTGTGCAGCAGGTACTAAAGAAAGCAAGAGACCTGTTACTATAGCAATAACTCATGCCTGGGTGTGGGTAATGCGGGATTTACCCACGGTTGGCGTGGTTTGGTCCCAAGGGTGAAGCCCGAGGGACCAAACAAAGACAACCGTGGGTAAATCCTGCATTACCCACACCCAGGCATGGGTTATTGCTATTATACTATGACATTATTTAAGAAAAGAAATAATTACTTTTCTTAAATAATGGCATTGTATAATGCCTCTTTGCTGCCCTTCCGCAGCTGTCTGGTATCTGCGGCAGTTCTGATGTACTGCGCATGCCTACACAGTACATCAGAGCTGTGGCCAAAAGCAACGGAGAAAGCAAGATCTCTGTTGCTTTTTACTGTTTCGCGAGACAGCTTTAAAATAAGCAACGGAGATCTCCGTTGCTTATTTTAAAGCTGTCTCGCTATGTTAAACCCATTTAACATAGCGAGACAGGTTTAAAAAAAGCAACGGAGAAAGCAAGATCTCCGTTGCTTTTTACACACTGTGTCGCTATGTTAAAGGAGTTTAACATAGCGAGACAGCTTTAAAAAAAGCAACGGACATCTCCGTTGCTTTTTTTAAACCTGTGTTGCTATGTTAAACTCTTTTGACATAGCGAGACAGTATTTTAAAAGAGACTTATACTAATGGAAAAAGTCCAGGCGACCGGACCTTTTTCCATTAGTATAAGTCGATTTACAACGTGCACGCTGGCCAATCAGTGTGCACGTTTTGGAATATTAATGGGGGGCCATGGTATAATAGAAAATCTTATATTGGCAAGTTGAAAATATTTTCTAGTTGGTGTCTGATTGATAGCCAGAGCCCTGTCTGAAATTTCGTATCAGTGGTGCTCAAATGTTTGTGTGAGTTACTAGCCACTGGCCTCTCTCAGTCCTTTATCAAGGTACATCTTGTGATCCTTTCAGCATGTCTGCCCATGGATTTTTCACTTTCTTCAATTTTTTTTGGTAAAACAGTTTGTTAAAGGAGTTTTACACCTGAGACCTCCCCGCTATCAGGTTGCTACTTCCTTGGCCCTTAATTTTCTGCGGGAAACGTTAACCATGTCTTCATTTGAACCTGCACATCAAGCAGACTTAAGCTTCATTACATAGAAAGTAGTTCTTCTTATTGCTCTGACATCTGCAAAAAGAGTATATGAGTTGCAAACTGTCATGGTAGGTGAACCCTATCTGATCTTCCACAGAGGGAGGGTCTCATTAAGAACAAATCCCTAGTTCATGCCCAGAGTTGTTTCAGAATTCACTTTAAATCAAGCTATCAATTTTCCAGTGTGAAATCCAGATCCTCAAAACCAGAGAAGAGGATTCTACATACTCTGAGAGTGCATAGGCAGCTCAGGTACTATCCTGACAGAGCTAAGCTCTTTAGAAAAGATGATCGGCTATTTGTTTCTTATGTTGGGACAAGGAAAAGACAACCTGGTCCAATACAGACCATTTCAAGATGGTTGTCCTTGGCTGTCGCCTTCTGTTATGCCCACCATGGTAAATAAGTTCCAGGCAGTATTAAGACGCACTCTAATAGAGCCTTGTAGTAAGGTGTGGTCCTCTTGTACTGTTCTTGAAGATTCCAGATTTATAAGATGAATATTTTATATATAGCTTTCTTGCTGTACCAACACTGTTGTTTATGTGGAAGCCAAGTCCAGTCCCAAATAGAAATTTCCTGGCTGTTCATGGCCAGCTTTAGAGGTAGCTTCAGGTAGAGAATAACTGAAGTGGCAAGACTTTGCAGGCTACACTATAAAAAGTCACTTATTGGCAGACAAGAAATCCAGTAATGTTACCGTTTTCCACTAGCCAGCAGAAGACAGTAAGGTCAACTTGTGAGATCCTCCTGATTTACAAAAAAATATGACTTTCATTTTGTTGTACCGGTAGAGTGATTTGTCAGACCATAAACACATTTCTTGAGTTTCCAAAGTCATCTGACACATCTTGCCTCAGGAGGATGGCAGGCAGAAATGTGACAAGAAAGTTTCATACTATGAAAAAAATGCAAACTTAATATCCATAGAACAAACTTCTCATTGTTTTTGGAAAGTTGTGGCCAACATAAGATGAAGTGACTTTAATGCACATGTTGGAGAACCTTTTGCAAGGCCTTACATGTAAATTTCTTCAAAATGTCTAGCCACTTGCTTTGGGCATCATTCATCTGTGGTTTCTATCTGGATACATATACCTGATGAAAATGTTTTTAGCTAGCACTGTTAACTTCTTAATATCCTTCTTTCCTGCTGTATATGTCATCATATTGTGCTTATTAAACTGATATGCTCTTCTTCAGGAATACTTTGTATTGTACATATGGGACAGAAGGCTGGTTTGATCATTCCATGGCTCTATACGAGGGTCATCTACATTTCAGATACCAACAGATTCTTCTATGCCTACAGTACAACTTCAAGTTATGCATTCTCTTGTTTTTTCCTGTATCTTTACCAGCCTACCATAAGATTTCACCTGTTTGCTGTATCTTTATTACTCTGCCCAGAAAACTTTGTTTGTTCTTTTGAGACTGAAGCTAATATCATTTTACTGTTCATATGTCTGCTTCACTTTATCAGTACCATTTTTTCCCTACTCACTTCTTTGGCATCATTTACAGTAAGTTTCTTACCTTACTGTTTTCTGTTAGTCCTTTGCTTTAGTCTTGACTTTAAGGAAACTGGAATGATGCACCCTTTTACAAATAAAACCATGCTTCTAAAATCCCAGAACTGTACCTGGCCAGTGACAACTGTGGGGCCCTTCTACTTTGCACACTTAACCCTTTTGTAATTTACCTACTCTTCTATTTCAGACCGTTCATTTGTGGCATGAAGTTGTTTCTATACTGCTCTCTAAATTTGGTGTGAATGCTCCTTTTTCTAATAACTTACATCATTGATTTTAAGTAGGTTCCAGTTCTGACATATTATGTTTTTTACTTCCTGTGAACCAGAAGTGTATTGTAACAGTAGTATCCTCCGAAAACATTTGTTCGTATTCAAAATAACATTCTTGTTTAACCCACCTATTATTAAATAGCACCGAAAGGAACAAGCAAACATGACATTTATGGCCTGTGTAAATACATTTTGTTAGATAACAGTTTGAGGTTAGAAAACTTGAGTTGAGTTCGACTGTAGTTATGAGAAAAGGAAACTGCATGAATTTTGCATGTGTGTATGTGTGTGTGTGTGTGTGTGTGTGTGTGTGTGTGTGTGTGTGTGTGTGTGTGTGTATATGTATCTATATCTATATTTATCTCTCTCTCTCTCTCTCTATATATATATATATATATATATGTGTGTGTGTGTGTGATATATATATATATATATATATATATATATATATATATATATATCAACATGTGACACATATCCCAGTTATTATAAATGGAAAACTGAGTGATCTTTGAAAACCAGAATATACAATTGCTATTATGATATAATCAAACAAAATGTCAGTAATGCATCATTTAAGCATACACAAGTTTGTAGTAATTTAAACAAATAATTTTGGTATTACAGAACAAGTTAATTTAGATCCAAGAGGTGGTACTTATGAAACTAATCTCAAATATAAATAACTTAATGTGGCAATTAAAACTAAATGTCAGTAGCACCTTGAAATTAATGATTGTGCTTTGGTTGTTCCAGTTCTCAGACTGAGGGCTGCAAAACTGTAATCAGGTTCCACTTTTTCATAGTTTCCATTTTTTATTGTTTTTTTTTTTTTTTTTTGTAATTTCAAAAAGTAACATATTCATATGTAGTATGTTCATAGGAAAGGTTTTTACAAGAAATGATTGATATCACATAGTAAAAAGATCGCACAACCAATCCAATTAGTAATTACTACAATTAACTCGTAGCTACGCTGGAGTTTTCACTGCGTGATTCCTTAAACCTCTTGTAATAGAGGACAATGGGATATATACAAATGACTCCTTAAGGACATCAGGTGTTTCAGCTGTATGACTTCTGAATGCCTATGACTTTTTCTTAAGTCTGTTAATGGATACATTCAGACCAATAAAGCCAAACCCCACTAGCTATAGACATGCATGTTTCAGCCTTCTTATGACCTTGTCAGCACAGCATAAGTGAACTGTTTGGCTAACTTTTAGAAACACAAAGTTGTTGTATCCCGCTGATGCCCATAACCATTAAGGTGCCTGCAAAATATCCCAACTAACAACTAAATCACATATTAAAAAGATCACACAGCCAATCCAGTAAGTAAAAAACTAGAGATTTATATGAACTGAATAGATTTAAAGACATACAATATGTACATATACCTTTAAGACACAAGAAGGTATTTTGGCATGGAGGTGCATGGCTAGTTCTAAAGAATCCATCGAACGTATTTACATGAATGAAACCACTCAGTTGTTTCTTATTGTTTCTATGTTTTATGTTCATTTTAAGTCTGTGGTTTGTTGCTGGAAGTGTAAAACACCATTGGCTTGATTAAACATTGTATTAGTATCTCCTTGCAACTGAAGCTGGTATTTTGCTTTCTGTTGTAAGTGCATTGGTGGCATTTTGGTTATTAGCTGGAGGATAGTGCACTATTTATTTTCTTGGCAGAAGGTCGCAAGCAGCAACTATTTCATTTGGTAAACAATTAAAACCAAAACAAATAAATTATATATATATATATATATATATATATATATATATATATATATATATATATATATATAAAACGTGCTTTTCTTTTATCGGAACTTCATCAGAATGTAAAAACAGTTAAGTTGCAAAACTTTTATACACACATTCATGAGCAATGACAGCACTTGGTTTTGAAGCCTTTTGTATTTTGTATTTTGCCATTTTTTTCTTGGTTATAAGTGTGAGAGAATGCCCAGCATGAACACTCAGTTGCATTCCCCATTCCCTTGTGTAGCTGAATATGTGCATGGACACAGGATCACAAAAAGAAAAAAAAAAAAAAAAGGAAAAAAGAGCAAACTGCCCTTAATAGTTGCCTAAATGATTTCCCTTCTTGGTCAACAATCACCCTTGGTGATGAAGGAAAGAATGGGTTAAATGGTTGAGAGGGGGCTGATGTTTGGTCGGTGGTAAGAGCTAAGAGAGAAAAAAAAAACATAAGTATAATCAGCTTCCATTTGTTCATATGTCTGTGTCATGGTGTTTTTTAAGCTTACTCCTTTGTTGTCAAGAATACGAAGACATGTTTGATTGTTAGCAGTGAATAATTCACAGCCTTTAATACTATAATGATATTAACTTTAATTTGTCCATATATTTGAAATTCCTTTCATTTACCTTTTTTCGTACTAGTACACTGATCATTCACTGCTCTACATTTTAGATAAAACCCTCATCCAGTGATATTTACTTTACATAAAACTCCAGCAGTTTTCATCTTGGTTAGCTCACATTTTTTAAAGCATATCCTACTTCCCTAGCCTCAGTGAATTTTTGGGCTACAATGTTGTTCTTCTTCATTCTTTGCCTTTTGCCTTCCTGTTTTCCAGTGTCTTTTTTAAATACTTACTTGGTTTCTGTCAATAAATAAGACAACTTTTTTATCTATAGAGAATGTATTATGTGACTTAAATGGTATTTGCAGCTTGTTAATGAGGATCCAGGTTACCTCAAGTTCTTTTAGCTACATCCAACAACATGATACACCTATACTGTTAAATGTGAGTCCTCAGTAAAAGTGTCAGTGACAATTTTGCAGTGACTTCTACATAATTGTTTCCCACATATGCACTGCATAGCCTGTGGAAAGTTTTTTTTTTCAAAAATGTAAATAGGTAATATAACATAGCTTTTTTAAAAAAGTGAAATTTTGTCAGCTTCACATCCTGACCATATGTATTCCTTCCTTCCCTGAGGCAGCTAGAGTATCATATGTTCTGGCTTGCAAAGCTGAGATAAACAATGAAGTTGCTCTCAGCAATTATTAAGCATCTTCACCTTCAAACTGTGGAAGGCTTGATAAGTCATAGCCCCAGGGAAGGGAAATAAAGCAGCCTCATCAATACACAATAAAAAAAAAAAACAGAGCTGGCAACAGCAAGGGAGACAAATTCCTAAAGAAAGGAAGAAAGAATCATGAGATTTCATTCAGCTGTCAACAGGGTGTATATTGAGGAAGCTGACTAGGATACAAATGCAACAGATGGCTAGAAAACTGGTAAATCATACTTAGGTTCATAGGTAAGTACTACGCTAGCTGCCTTTGCAGGCCATTTTATGCCAGTTTCTCTTTTTGAGCTCAAAATAACTCATCCCATTTGGTTATAGATTGGCCTTTAACCATGGTTGATGATTCCATATTACCCCAATGAGTGTAACTGAGATCATAGCATAACTAATTTGAGGGAACTCATTCATGGGATAAGCATATAACAGCTGCATATGTCCATTACAAGTACAGGAGGCAGTCCTGGGGTAAGTTTTCTGTTTCCCAGCCGTATATCTAAGTTTCGCTTGAAAATGGATATGGATGAGCTTTGTTTTATGCAGATGGAAGTCTGTTCCATATCAGCGGTTTCCTCTGTGAAATACCTGTCCCTCCAAACTGTTCTGTTAATGTTGCAGAAGAGAGTTAGACCCCTAGACTGAGAATTTCTGATGCCATTTGACTTAATGGTTTGCAGTAAGTCCATCAGTAATGGGTCAGAGGATGCCTCAGATGCCAGACACAGGTCACCTCTTAGAAGTCTGTAGGATACAGAGTGTAGTGGCAGGGCATTTAGTCTGTCTATGTAGGACATGTTGTTTAGTCCTTGTATCCTCTTAGTAAGGTATCTTTGTGGGCACTACAGTTGTTGCATGTGTGTGGACAAATACACGCCAAAGGAGGCATTATATACAATGACTGGTCTATTGAGGGCTAAAACAATGACATCCATAGATCTAGACACAATTCCTTTGTTTATAAGGTCACTGACAGCATAAGTTTTCAAATCCTGAACTAGGTAAACTCTTAGGGGTGTATTGTCAGTGTGATAGTTCCTGGGATAGGTAACTTCTGAAAATAATACAGTAATGCATTTTTTGACATTTAGTTTCAGATGATGATTTTTATATCAGTTATTTATTTGAGACAAACCTTCCGGTAGGATGGCAAAGTTATTTAGGGATTCAGTAATTGCTCCTAACTTGCATTAATCTGGAAATTTAGCTAAAGCCCTTTGGCTATTACTTCAAAAAAGTAGATGTCAAACAAGGGAGGTCCCAGCACAGAACCATGGGGAACTGTACTGGTGACTAATCTCTTTATGGAGGTAACTTCTGTTTTGATCACCTGTGCCCTAATTGAGATCCAGTTAGCAATCTAGTGGGTGAAAGGTGCTTATGCCTAGTTTAACTTTTCCAATATGCCTAAGTGGGAAATTGTGTCAAAAGCTTTGACCAGGTTGAGGCAAGGTATGCGGTGTGTACCATTTTGCCTTCACCCATTGCTTTGTTGACCTTGTGATGCCCATGCACTGACCCAGTAATCAAGGACCCTCAATCCTCACCACTAGCACTGAGGGGCATCTACATTGGGAGGATAACAAGTACACACACAGTAAAGTACAATTTCCTGTAAGAGCACAGAGAGATCACAGTCAGTCTGGGGCTGGTTTCTTCCTGTCTCTCCAGATCCCAAGTAAGACTCCTCACTGGCACAGCTGTAGGGTTCAGATCTCAGTCGAGTAATCAAGCCAAAACCTCCAGCACCCTCTTTGTCTAACCAGTGCTTTCTGTCCTTGCCCAAGTAGTTGACATACACACACTTTGAGATTTGATTTATATATGAATGCACAGACACTCCTGGAGAAGGCTGACACAGGTTCACTAGCTATGCCCCCTAGGCTGTAAGGTAGTAATCACTGCTACCAGCTACTCTTATCAGCTACTCTAAAGGCCCTTACCAAAGGGTGTTGAATTCTACTGTGCAATGTTGTTACGAACAGAAGATGTATTTTCTTACATTCTGCTTCCCTTTGGATCACCACTGTTCTAATAATGTTGTCAAATGTTTGCATTCCCTCCACAAAACCCATTGATTTCTCATTTACAAATTTGGCAACACCTTTGACATTCTTTTAGTTAGTAAACACATGAACACTTTGTAATAGTGGTTTAAAATTGAAATGGGTGTATATGAAGATGGGTCTGATGGTTTTAGTTTTAGGTGATATGACCACCACAGCTTTCCTACAAGATGTTGGTGCTTCACTTCCTTTTAAAATACCATTAAGTAATGTCTTCCAGTTCTTCATCACTTTCTTGTCTCCTGACTTCTAGACTTCTGGAGACTTTCTTGAAGATTGATTATACATCACAGTTTTTCCTCTCATCTCCTCCTATCTTAACTGTTGGTTGTTGAGCTTCACGTACCTCTAACCTTGGCGTAATTCAGCTTTCCATAAATATTTGCATTTCTTGTCTTTATTTTCCTCATTTCTCTGCTTTACACCAATTTTCATAACATTTCCAAAATCTCTCTAACATCTCTATAGGATATTTGATTATTTTTCTTCTTATAGGCTCCCTAAGTTTCTTTTATATGTGGAAGTATGGAGATCTTTTTAGGGAGGAAAATACACTCTGGAGAAAAGAAGTGTTTTTAGGGTACAGTCTTCTCTTTTCTCCATGGCTGCATTCCATGCAGTTTGGAATGTATCAGTAAGTAGTCAGGTGGCTCGTTCCCCTGCAAAAACATTGGTTATAAAAATGTTTCATTGAGTTGAAGGCTAGACTGGTTGGTTTTATCTGGTTAGATCTTTAGGGGGTTGTATCTTGACCAGATATAGGTTAAGCTCTTGTGTACAAATTTTTTATCAGTTTGTGTATGCAATTCCTTAATAGGTTTCACTCCTGACACTCATGGAATGACTTAGATTTTTGTTAGTTTGATTCATACTTTATACGTTCATTTGTCTTTTATGCACTTTTTGCATTCATGTCACATATAAGTCACATTTGCCATCATGCTCCCTAGATCTGCCCTTCATTTTCTTTCTGCATGTTTTCAGGTTCATAGGTTCATAGGTTCATACTAGGCTATCTGCCCTAGGGCATTTATAAGCCTAGCCAGAGTGTGTTTGGCTTTCACCACCCATTTTAAATGAATTTTGCTATGCCCTTTTTCGAGGTTAGTATACTGTGCCTCTGTCTAACAGTGACACAGAAGTGATACCCGGGGTAAACCTATTATCTCCCATCCACTCATCAAGATTCCTCTTGAAGAGTCAATGAGGGACTCTGCCTAACCTGGACTCGGATTTTATTCCAGAGTGAAGGGAGCCTCTGGGTTATGAATCTGTCCTTCCAGCATGTCCTATTTATTTCAGTGCTGAGGTTCAAGTCTCTCGAGTGCATAGCTGGATGGGATTTGGATTTTCTGAGGTGCAGCATGTCCATTAATTCAGGTTATACATTTTCTCAGTATGACCCTTTGTAATGCCATATCTTACAACTAATTCTTATTTATTTATTTTTTTTGCTTTAAACTGACAAGTATTAGCTGTTGTAACAGTCTTCATCACCCAACTTTGCTTGTTTCTTAGGAAAATGAATAGATAGTCTATTAACACTACACTCTGCCCCATCTTTTTGGAGTTCTATGGTGTCCTTTCTTGTTCTGCTGTTTCCAGTTGTACTAATGTGTTTAATGCTTGTTCAGATGTTATTTAACTGTAATTACTAGGGCTGTTTAGTTGTTATCCTTAGGAAGAAGCATCTCTTTTGTATGCTTTTACAGCATATACCACATAAGACTTGTGTGTAAGTACATCTTTGAGCTTTCCATGCCTGGTCTGTACAGCTGTGCCACATACTGCATTTTCTCACATCTCATTTGATTTCTAATATATAACCTAAAGCTCTTTATAGTTATATGGAAGTTTTGGATTCATGTGATTTTGTAAAACCCATAAAATATATTTAAATGACTTTTCAAATGTTTTATATGGTAGTACCAAATTTTTCAGTCATAGGAATTTTATGATGACTGTTACATTTGGAAACAATGGCACGACACTTTCTTTTCTTGTTGAGTGTCATTTTTTAAGGATTTCAGTATAAGTTGTCCATTCCCCTGTAGTGTCATCAAAAGCATCAGTACGTCTTATGTACTCATTAGTTTTAAAATCATGCCATTTCTTTGTGGACTATGGCTGGGTTTCTGAAAAGCTGTCCTCAAGGTGGAAAGTCTTGACATGGCCATTTTCCCCCTTGTGGTAGACGACCCTACTACTGAGATTTCTTGCTTGTGGGGACTTCATAGTGAAGGGCAGTCTCTAGGGCAGAGTGCATAGTAATGCCTCAGTATGGGGGAAAACATGATGAATAGGTTAGTGTGCTCATGTGTGTGGATGAATGGATATGTGTCTGTAGAGGCATGGATAAAGCTACATGACTGTTTGTGTGTGTCTGTGTGTATGTGTGTGTGTGTGTGTGTGTGTGTGTGTGTGTGTGTGTGTGTGTATGTGTGTGTGTATGTGTTGAAGCATGCTGTAAGTGAATGGGTGTGTGTTTCTGTGACTGTAGTCAACTTTAGAAGGATACTTTGTGCTGATAGTGTGTGTGCGTGTGTGTCCATGGGTGTCTGAATAAGAGTGTGTGTGTGCGTGTGTGTGTGTGTGTGTGTGTGTGTGTGTGTGTGTGTCTCCATGGGTGTCTGAATAAGAGTGTTTGTGTGTGTGTGTGTGTGTGTGTGTGTGTGTGTGTGTGTGTGTGTGTGTGTGTGTGTGTGTGTGTGTGTGTGTGTGTGTGTGTGTGTGCTCATTTGTGAGTGTGGGGGTTTCTTAGTACACCTGATGCATAGGCCACTGGGGAGAACACTAGTACCATCAGGTCTAACAGTGCTAGTACTGACTAATGCATGATTCAGAGACATGCTGATGAGCTGATAATGAGGGCTTTCTCACTGTGCCCATAACTGTCTCTAAATCACATTTTCCCACTGCTGCAGTAATTGACTGATTTGCAGTAGGCAGTTACTGGGAGTAGTGATGCATTTTTGGATTTCAGGGCATTTTCCTAACAGTACTGGTTTGTTTACCAGCACATATGCATTTATAATGAGAGCATGTGCTTGTAACATTCCTCATCCTTATTTTAAATTATATAGCCTCCAGTCACTTAAATATTTCCACACTGCTTTGTATTCTTTCACTGTGGAAAAATGCTTCCTTTTGTTTTTACATAGCAACTGATAAAGTCTATTTTACTTTGAAACACCGTTTACAGTTTTTGTTGAAGCAGCCACAATTTATTTTAACACCTTCCTCAAATTTTGTATTCAGTAATGTGTGAAAACTTCATTTTTTTGTTTTTACTTGTTTCCCAAAGGTCATTTCAGCAGTCATTCATTATTGCTCTTTCTTAATGCTGTTAATCTGTGTACAGCAGTATATTGCTTAATACTCATCTTTCCTTTTTGTGATCATTGCATATACATTGAGTAGGTATTAAGTTCTCTGATAGGTTGAACTTATTTCTAATACACATATATTCACTTTATATTGATTATTGGCAGTATTTAAAAATTAATATAATTCTTTAGTTGTAAGTTCATAGTTATTACATTGCAAAACTTGACACATATTGTTATTCAGAAAGCAAACTGTATACTCAGTGAAGTTAATTGCTTATTTAGGCCCAGAATCAAACAGCAAAAGTTGTTTATTTAATTGTTGGTTTGTTTGTTTGCTATGTGGGTTCATATTTTAATAGGTGTATACAAGGGAAATGATCCATAATACTCTTAGGAGCTTAGCCAATGCAATTTGCTTAGTCCCACTTTCAGTAAGTGACTGATGGGTTAGATTCTGGGTGAATTCATGGTTGCCAATAAATTTGTTTAAGATCTAGGGAGATTGAGGGAGGTACTTTGTTTAATGCTGAGGGGAAGCTTATTCTAAAGGTATGATTTACTTTGGGAGAGATATCTATCCTATCAACAGATGCTGCTCATATCTACAATATTTGTGTACGTCCCTAGAGTGAGAATTTGTAGTGTTTCCAGTTACATAAACCTGAAGGAGCTTAAGCAGGATGGAGTCATTTGCAGCCTTGAAGGTGAGACAAAGACTGCCACAGAAGAATCTACAAGAGACAGAATATATTGATAGAGATTGTAGATGTTCTGCAGAGCTTATGGAGATCAGACCTCCGAATTTCTTGGTGAGGTTGTGTTTTTATACTTGAGACATCTGCTTGGAGAGATGCCTGTCAAATGGGATATTATTTTTTAATATAAACCAAATAAAGAGGAGAGCAGAGCATTAACTTATTTGAACCAAATGGATATGTCTTTAGTTATAAGCTAGGTTTGGTAGAAGGATTTCTAACCACAGCTAATAGGTGATGGACAAAGGAGAGCTCATTGTTCCCAGGTGTGTTCAGGTCTCTAATGACAATAGAAGTTTTGAGGTGATGTCATATATGTGATAGGCACAGGGGTTTTCTTCTTTCCCAATGTGTACAGCATTACATTTTTTGTGTAAAGCTTTAGTCCATGGTCCTGACACCATGAATTTGGAAGGGCAAGGTTCTCTTGGAGGATGTGAGTGTCCCCTGGAGTGTTTGTGACAGACCTGAGTTTGCAGTAAAATATATGCCAAACAGTAGTGTTCTGAAAATAGAGCCCTGGAGACACCACTGATGATGAGTCTTTTTGACCTCTAGCTCTGAGTGGGTTCTGTCTTGTAGACATTTTGCTCTCCAGTGAGTTATAAAGTTGTTCATATTTAGCTTGGTCAGTTCCAGTATGTGGGATAGTGTCCGGAAACTTTGCTAGGTATAGGTAAGTGGTGTGTACTACTTTGCTTCATCTGGTGTCAATGTGACTCTTTTGAAAAATTCAATCATGTGAAGTAGCCATACACAGCCAAATTGGTTTGGTTGAGGGATTGTAAACTGTTAATATAATTATTTATGAATTCCATTATGATACATTCCATTATCTTATAAATGTGGCTAGTAAGGCTAATCAGTCTATATTTCCCAGGGTTAGTGGTTGAGGCATTCTTGTGGAAGTGAATTGCAGCAACTGCTTTCCAAGCTTCAGGTACTTAACCAGTGGAGAGCCTGAGCTTAAGTAGGTTTGTAATGGAGTCTAAGAGGTAGTGTTTCATACAACAACAAAACAGCCTAGTATATGGTTTAGACCCATAGAGCTAGGGTTTGGGGCTTTGGAAAGGGCTTTCATTACTTCTTTCTGAGTTAGTTGCAAGGTGGGGGTGCTGACTGCATGTTGTGGGAGGGAGCATTGAGGGAATAGTGAAGTTTGAGTTAAATATGTTTGCTGGTATGTTTGCAGTATTTTCTGAGTCAGAGTGGGGACACCATTTGATATTAACTCAGTATAGTACTGAGTATTGCTTATGAGGTTTCTGCCATAATTAAAGAAGGCTTTATGGTTGTCTTTGAATGTGGTAGCAGTATTTAAATAAGGTTTAGCTTTTCAGGTGTCGAGTATTTTGCCTTAATTTTTACTTACTCTCCTCTTATCACTCTTGGAGCAAGTGGATTGGAGTTTTTTTCTTAGATCTAGGATGTTTTTCTCATGTTGTATAGTTTGTTGATTCTAAACATGGCATTGTGTTTTTGATGAATAGGAGCAAAAGTGTCCATGCAGAAGTTTATGTGGGAATAGACGTCAGGTTGTATAGGTCTAAAGCTACTGCTAGGAAGTTAGTCTTGGAGAACTCTCTGAAGACAGTGGAATGTGAGGGAATCTTAGGGTGGGCTGTTATAGAGAATACTACTGCATGGTAGTTAGACTTGATCAAGGAAGAGACAGTACAAGTGTGGTGCATAATGGTGCCATATTCATAAAAATCAGCTCTAGTAGACTTGTGCCCCTGGTAGGGAAGGGCATTGATTGGTCGAGAGAGAGTTGGCATTGATGATTTCTCAGAACCATTAGGGCATATTTGTTATCCGAGGCATACTTTATCCAGTTTATAGACAGGTAGTTGAAATCACCCAGTTTGATTATATTAGGTTCAGAACCTAGGGATTCTAATTTATTGTGGCAGGTTTCATGGGCATCATGGACGGGGGTTCTGTAATTGACCATGATATGGAAGGTAGACTTGCTTGTAGGAAACCAGATACGGAGGAGTTCTAGGTAGCTACTTTGCTGGATTAGAAGTAAGGCAATGAATTTTTGACTAAAAACAGATATGCCCCAGTAAACACACTGCCACCCTCAGCAGAGGATCTAAATGAGTGGTAGGCATTAAAACCAGGTAGATAAGGGGGTGCTGTCAGTATATTTCTGTAATTATTTTTTTTTTTGGTTCTGTTTGCCCTTACTGCCTTTTTGACTTCATCTGCACAGATACAGGAAGTTTAAGTTATCACACAGTGAAAACTCTAGGTTGGTTGCTTCCTGCAGTTTTTACTGAATTGTTTATCTGTGTGACCTTTTTACCTTTTGATTTAGATATTAGTTGGGATATTTTAGGCAAATTAATGTTTAAGGGTATCAATTAAGTTTAAAGACAGGTGTTTCTAAAATAGAGCTAAAGAATCCACTTATGCTGTGCCGATGAGGTCAATAAAAAAGGCCAAAACATGCATGTCCACAGCTAGTGGGGCTTGGCTTTATTGGCTTGAATGTACCCATAAAGAATTAAAAAGAAAAAAAAAGTCATTAACATTCAGAAACCATGAAGATGAAACATTGTATGGCCTTAAAGGGACATATGGACCTCCATTACAGGAGGTTTAAGGTATCACACTATAAAAATCCTAGCTTGGCTGGGTTCTTACAGTTTATACTGAATGCCTTGTCTGCATGACCTTTTTATCCTTTGACTTAAATATGTATATATGGACCCACTTATCTCACCAAATTATAATTTCTTGTACTCACATTATGTGTTATGTGTGTATGTGTATGTGGAGAGATGGCACACTGTTGAAGTGGTTAGCACTGGTATCTCAATGTTCTTTGTTCTTCAGTTCAGGTCCTGGCTGAGTTGCCTCCTGTGAGGAATCTACTTGTCCAGATTGAATGTGTGTAAGTTTTTGCCAGTCTGTTGCTTCCTCTTACATATAAAAACCTGCTGATAGGTGAACTGGAGAGTCTTCTACATTTCCACCATGTATGTGTGTGTGTGTGTGTGTGTGTGTGTGTGTGTGTGTGTGTGTGTGTGTATGTGCCTGTGTCTGTGTTTGTGCATGTCATATATGAATGTGTATATGTGTGTGTGTGTGTGTGTGTGTGTGTGTGTGTGTGTGTGTGTGTGTGTGTGTGTGTATGTGTGTATGTGCCTGTGTCTGTGAGTTTGTGCATGTCATATATGAATGTGTATGTGTGTGTGTGTGTGTGTGTGTGTGTGTGTGTGTGTGTGTGTGTGTGTGTGTGTGTGTGTGTGTGTGTGTGTGTGTTTGTGTGTGTGTGTGTGTGTGTGTGTGTGTGTGTATGTGTGTGTATGTGTGTATGTGCCTGTGTGTGAGTTTGTGCATGTCATATATGAATGTGTATGTGTGTGTGTGTGTGTGTGTGTGTGTGTGTGTGTGTGTGTGTGTGTGTGTGTGTGTGTGTGTGTGTGTGTGTGTGTGTGTGTGTGTACATATGTGGGTGTATATGTGTGTGTGTATGTGTGTGTGTGTGTTTATATGTGTGTGTGCTTCTGGGGGTGTGTGTCTGTGTGTGTGTGTGTGTGTGTGTGTGTGTGTGTGTGTGTGTGTGTGTGTGTGTGTGTGTGTGTGTGTTTATGTGTGTGTGTGTATGTGCCTGTCTGTGAGTTTGTGCATGTCATATATGAATGTGTATGTGTGTGTGTGTGTGTGTGTGTGTGTGTGTGTGTGTGTGTGTGTGTGTGTGTGTGTGTGTGTGTGTGTGTGTGTGTGTGTTCTCCGTTACCCTGAGACTGATTGGCATCACATTCAGAATTGGTTCTCTGTCTTTTTCCCATCGTTTGCTGGGAAAGGCTCTGCAATTCCATGACTTTAGCTAAGATAAAGCAAGTATCAGAGAATTCTTTCTTTTTTTGTCACATATCTTCTCTAGGTGAACCTTCACATTGTTTTGTCTTGCCTATGCAAAAAAAGCACATTTATGTTTATTAAGGTAGTTATTTACATGGTGCTTAATTAGTGTGCCTTTTGCCCATGACCAGGACCAATGCAGATTACCTCAACTTTCCACATTTGTATGAAGAAACATTTAAAGTAAGTCTAGAAATATTTGCACTGCTTCTCTGTGTTTGTATGCATAGCAGAAGCTGTATGATGCCATGCAAAAAATCAGTTTTGCTAGCTTTAAATTCTAAGTTTTTCCAGGAAGCCTGAAACAAATGGATTTGGGTAAGAGTGGACACAATGTGATTAGGACATCTAATGCACATGCAACATGCACATCTAGTCTAGCTTGATGAAAGACAACAATATAAACCTTGGTTATTGCTTTACTAAACTAACTTGTGGTTTATCCTTATTTTCTTGGAAAACAAATGCATAGAATGGTTATGAGTCATGCTAACGGTAGTGAAAGATAAAAATGTGGTATTATAACTTGCACTTATTTTTCATCTGTTGCAGTGTAGAATTTGGAGGTAGGTATATGGAGCAGTCCAAAACATGTCTCATCTTTTTCCATTTGCCTGATGTCATTGTGAGAACTATGCATGTAGTTGCTTTTCATGGGTAGTTACAAAACTTGCAGTCCAGAAGACAACTGAGGATTGAGGAGCCTAGCCAAGATTCCCAGCCATCCCTAGTTACTCTCGAGTTAAGTGACTTGCTGAGCATCACACAGTAGGCAAATGAAGACTGAGGGAATCCAACCCTGTACTGTAGGAAGGACATCTCATAGCCTTAACCCTCTGTGCCAATTGCCAGACTACAGAACTTCACATAGCTAGAGGCTAGGACTGATCCTATGACCCTGAAGCTGTGAAGCTAAGATCTTACTATTAAGCCAAAGTGTTGCTTCTTCACTGGAGAACATAACACAGATAATACAGAAGCACAGAAGCGGTCACTGAAGAAAGAAAAAGCCTGGCCAAAAAACTGTGTTAAAAAATATTTTAAAGAACCGCATCCTACTACTGGGGTACGCACCTGTGCCCCTAAATACTATAGTAGGAAACCTGCTGATTTCCTTTAGTAAGTGAATGCCATGTGCACACAACCTTTCTGCTGATTTATAAGGAAACTTGAGCTGAGAGTTTATAAATTTGCTTCATTAACAGAAAACCTACATAGTTCAGTCTGACATTATCTCAGAATTAAGATACTAAAACTGCACATTAGTTTCCAAAGAAGTCAATAGGTATGTGTGTATCTGTATATCCATTGCATCCATACCTACACATGCACAGAAACGTACCCCACACACACACACACACACACACACACACACACACACACACACACACACACACACACACACACTCTTTTTAGGTATGTATTATTCATTTATCCACAAGACTGCATGTCAGCAGTTCTCAGAATCTGTGGACATTTTTAAGTTTTATTATGCAGACCAAGTTTATGAAGCATTTAACAAAAATTGTGAACAAAGAAAATAAATAGCTATATTCCTGGTATTGATGTCAGATACATATATTTTTATCACTGAAGTGTGCAAGGAATAAAAACAGTAAGGGTGCAAAACTGAAACTGGTGCACTAGACAGGAAAATGTAAACCCACAGATACATTTGAAGATTAAACTTACTGTCCAACCAAGAGTAGACCTTACCTCATTAAGCACAGACATGAAAATTTATTGCACTTGGGTGACATATCTTCAGCTGGGAGACTACTGTGTGCAGTCTCCCTTGTCTCATTTTGCCTGTACATAGTCCATATTTTTCAGTGGCTACATAGTTGTAGAGTGAAGCAACAGTGAATATAGAATCTCTTAAAAAATCTTACCTTTTCTAAATAATGCCATTGTATTATCGAAAGTAGGATTGTGTAAACTGAACATACCATAACAGTCAGTGTTGAAATGATTACTGCTGCAGTAAACTTAGTAACATGGGTTTTAGCCTGCCAAAGATATAATGACTGGACAGCTTTAAGCTTCAGGGCATCTTCCATGTGTCCAAACTGTCAAGCAACTGAAGCTGAGCTGAGTAAAAACCAAGTTTGAAAGCAAACGTCTTCATTGATTTCATCGTAGTAGATAGAGGGAGGTTGAGCCCAAAAAGAACTATGTTAGGAACAACAAAACATAAATGTCCACACCCTGGCATAAAATCACACCAAAAAAAAAAAAAAGAAAACAAGGGGAGAATGGAGGAAGGGAGCACCTACTGCAGCAAACATCCACTGTTATGGCACCTTCAACTTACTCAGCTGTACTATGCTCATTATATAGATTACTGCTGCAGTAGCCTTAGCTATGTGCGTAAATTAACTTAGCTAACTGTACTTGGGAGGAGGAAGGAGTAAGGTCCAAGAGCCCCTAGAGAATGGTCCTTTAAAAGCTTAATCTGGACCTAGAGAAGGACTCAAGCTTATAGTGCTTTGTTAAAGTATGTACAGAGGACCAAGTAGCAGCTTCTCGAATACTTCTAGATCCAACCCTTTCCAAAAAGACATAGATGAAGCTAAGGCCCTGGTAGAGAGGGCCTTGACCCTTCCTGGAATATATAGATTTCTTATAGTGAGTATAACAAAAGGTAATAGACTTAGACAAACATTTGGAAATAGTCTGATTTGACACAGGTTGTTCCTTCTTACCTTCAAAAGAAATTAACAATTGATCCAAAGATCTGAAAGATTTAGTTCTGTCAAGATAGTACCTGAATTGTTTGTGGAAATCCAAGGTATGGACTTCCTTTCTCCCTCAGTTTTAGATTTAGTAAAGAAAATGGGGAGATTTGACTTAAAGTAAACTTGGATACCACTTTAGGCATAAAAGTAGGATTAGTTCTCAAAGAAACCCTGTCCCTATGGAAAATGAGCTAGAGTTGACTCACCATAAGAGCCTGAAACTCAGGTACCCTTCTTGCAGAGATTACAGCCATCAGTAAAACTGTTTTCCATGTTAAAAACCTCAAGTTAGCCAAAGTATCTGGTTCAAAAGGAGTAAGTGTTAGCTTCTCTAAAATAAAATTAAGATCCCAAGGAGGCACCACTGTTTAACTGGTGACCTGGTTAAGGAAAACCCCTTTCAAGAATATTTTGACATGAGACTCCTTGAAAAAGGAGTATCTATGGGCAGACTTGCTGAAGTGGCTGATAAATGAACCTTGATCGAGGAATAAGAAAGGCCATAAGATACTAACTCACATAAACATTGGAAAAACATGGTACAACTAGTCCTGAATGGGTGCTGGTTATGTTGTTGGCACTAACTAGAAAAACTTTGATTTATTAATATATGATTTTCTAGTAGCAGGCTTTCCTGCCTCCATTAGTACCTACTTCATGTCCTCAGTAAACAGGTGCCTAAAAGGTATTAAGACCTTATCATTCAGGCAGCCATCTGAAACTGATTGATGTTGGAGTGTATCAAACAACTCTGTTCTTGTGTGACTAGATCCAGTCTGTGAAGAAGCTTGCGATAGTTGCTCCTGGCCATTTATGAAAAAAAGAGAGCCACAGTTGCCTAGGCCAGAAGAGGTTGCCACAATAATCATGGTGGATTCCTTCTGAATCTTCAGAGGTACCCTGGATATTAGTGGAAAGGGTGGAAAAGCATACAGGAACATTCCTGTCCAAAGAAAAAGCATCTGTCTTCCAGGCCTTGTTGCAGAGAGTCCTGGAACAGAATCTTGCCAGTTGATTGTTCAAAGAGGAGGCAAAAAAGATCTACTTGAGGAACTCCCCCACATATGAGTCAAATGTTGGAAGGCCCTGTGTTAGTTTCCATTCCTGAATGTCTACCCTGGTCCTGCTTAGCTTGTCTACCATACAGTTTTGCTCAGACAGACTGAAGGATGTCTGTGGAATGAGATTGTGCTGTGAAACTGTACCCCAAGTTAACATGGCTAATCTGCAAAGCTGGTACGACCTGGTTCCTCTTTGCTTACCGATGTACCACATGACTGTGCTATTGTCTGAAAGCACTTTGAAGAGGTCCTGGGGCAAAAGATGGTTCAGAGAGTTGAGAGCCTTGATAAGGGGAAACATCACCTAGATATTTATGTGCTTGCATCCATTCTTGGTGTCTCACATCCCTCACTTTTATCCCTTCTGATACTGATCCCCAAAGCAAAGTTTGAAGCATTTGTGATGACTGATTGCTTTGGAGCAGGAAGGAAGAAGGGTAGACATGGATTTAAGGATATCTGTTGCTTCTAATAAAATATTTATCTTGCGACAAGCCCCAGCAGTGGGATTTGAAAAGATAAAGGGTGTTGATGTTGGAATCAAAGAGATTTCAGGTACTACTGTATCTTTCTCATGTTGAGTCTTGCCAGGGGTATCATGAGAATCATAGATGCCATAAGATCCACAGTCCTGAGGTATTCTCTCACAGTAACCAAAGTCTGAGTGGAACAATTTTAGAAACAGATCTAAATATAGATCTATTCCTTCCTGTGAAAGAAAAGCTCTTTGAACTGAGGTGTCTAGTTGACATCTCAGGAGGACAGTCCTATGTGAGTGGATAACACAAAGGTTAAGGTAGAGAACTCATAATGTGATTCTGACATACAAAATCTTAAGAAACATTTGAAGTCTGGATGAATAGGATGTGATGATAAGCATCTTATAAATCTAGTGTTACCAGGTTACCAGGAAACTTTAAAGAGGAAGAAGCGGTAACAGGTTGTGAAGTAACATCATTTTGAATTATGGCACTATCACAAACAGGTTTAGAAAAGAAAGATCCAGCACTGGTCTCCAATCATTTTCTTTCTTTGACACTAGGAACATCCTTGAATAAAACTCTTCCCCCGCTGGGATAGAGGAATTGGTTCTATCAGTCCTTGCGACAGATTGTGATGAAGAACTGGTGGAAACAAAAGAGTCTGGTTTGGAGGATGGGAAATGACTCACTGGAAAGGAGGAATTTCCTCCCACTGCAATCTGTAGTCTTGATGAATGACATTGAAAACCCATTTGACTGAAGCACTCTGTTGCCAAAGAGAAAAATGGAGATTCAGACTTTCTGGAAGAAAAAAGGGGGTCAGGATGGGAATAGGTCTCAAGGTCTCTTGAATTGTCATTAAGACATATTGGGCTGTCAAAGTAAACCTTATTTTCTTTCAGAAATCACACAAGTGCTCACACTGAATGGAATTCCATGTCTTCAGACTCAATGTGCAGACAACATATAGACTATTTTCACACACATTTACACATGTAACACCTAGCTATTACATCACAGACACGCAGGTAGACAGACTAATCTTCTTCTTTCGGCTGCTTCCATTAGGGGTCGCCACAGCCGATCAACTGTGTCCATTTCTTCCTGTCCTCTGCATCTGGCTCTGACACACCAACCACCTGCATGTCCTCTCTCACAACATCCATAAACCTTATCATAGGGCTTCCTCTTTTCCTGTTACCTGGCAGCTTCATCCTTAGCATCTTTTTCCCAATATACTCTGCATCCCTCCTCAGCACATGTCCAAACCAATGTAATATTGCCTCTCTTGCTTAGACAGACTAATACTGCACATAATTAGAAACACATTTTAACACTTTTTGAACTGAACACTTACTTGCATGAGATTTTAGTATTGCACGGGTACTTGGTTAAGACATTGCATTGATCCTTGCACAGAAAGAGACATTTGAGTATTGCACTGTGAACATTAGAGTATTGCACTATGGACCTTAGAGTATTGCACTATGGTTAATTTATGAATTTGTATATATTGCACTGAAAAAAGAGATAGTTTACTGCATTGCTACTGCCCTAGATGGCCTATAAGTTACAGTCATGGTGAATATTGCACTATGTATTAGGTGAGACTGGTAACCAGGTTCTTGCACAATTTGAGACAGTTTTTACTGACCCAGTTGGACATCATGGAGTGTACTGGTTATTGGAGTTCAGCAGCCTGATGACATTAGGGAAGAAGCTGTTCCAGAATCTCATAGTTCTGCAGCGTATGCTTCGGAAGCACTTTCCGGATGATAAGTGCAGGAACAGTCCGTAAGCAGGGTGAATGCAGTCTTTAATTATTCCTCTGGCCCTGCTGAGACATCTGGATAAGTACAAGTTGCGGATAGGTGGTAAGGTGGTCTTAATGATCCTCTTGGCTGTCATTGACCACTCTCTGGAGGGGTTTGTGCTCAGAGGTAGAGCAGCTTTCATACCATACTACGAGATTGTTCATCTGGATGCTTTCTATCATAACTCTGTAGAAGGTAGTGAGAATTGTCAATGGGAGATTCGCTCTCCTCAGCCTTTTTAAAAAGTGCAATCTCTGGTGCGCTTTCTTGACTATGGCATTTGTATTTGTGTTCCAAAACAAGTCCTCATCGATGTGCACTCCCAGAAACTTTGTGGTTCTCACTCTTTCAACTCTTTCCCCATTGATGTCTTTGGTTTTGGGAAGTTAGAAACTTTGTTTGGGGGCTCTCTTGCCATTCCTTTTTAAACATCTCTTTACCTGAACTCTGTTGAGTCTGTTTATTCTGTTTTCTGCCAAAAATGGAAGAGGAGAATGAAAATCCCTTGGACAATTTGGGAAAGGAGAGCTAAAAATCTTTAGAGATTCCCTGGATCAGCTTGCTCCTTTGATCATCTCTGCAGCAGAGGGACCAAACACTAAATCTCTACCCAAGGGAAAAATTCAAATCTCATTTGTTGAACATCATGTGGAAGGTTCTCAGAATGCGGCCATGCAAACTTCCTTAAAACAGTACCAGTGACCACAGCCCTGGAAGAAGTATCAACAGCGTCATCCACACATTGCAAACAATGAGAAGTGACTTGTGCAGAAGAAGAAACTAAGTTATTTAAAGCATATTTTTCCTCATAAGAAGAAACTGCAGACAAAACATTCCTTATGTTTTAACAATTTGTTAGAACAATATTTAACATATGAACCTGACAGTTCAAAATTCTGAACACCAAAGTTGCATAAGTATAGACTTTCTCTCCCATATCTATTAATATTTTTTTCAATCCCTATCAGAAGGAGAAGGGTTGGAATTAAATAAGTGTTTAGCAGCAGTAGGATCAACTAAGGCTATAGCTTCTTGGCCAGGTTTGGAATGGTGTATAAAACTGTAAAAGACTTGAGGAATTTTACACATCCTAATTCCTTTTCAGGGACAGCTGGCTGGCTAACAGGAAAACTGCATGCAGCAATGCAGACATCCTGTAAAGCTGACAGAAGAGGAGGAATTTGTGCAAAACTCATAGTATTTTCTGAGGGACTGCAAAACCTCAATATTCTCCATCTGAAAACATTGGCACATTTTAGCAATAGCCTCAGCGGAAAAGAAACCCCTACAGGGTGAATCAGAAACTGAGCTGTCCTCTGAGTCTGAGTCAGAAATCTGAGGAAAAAGCCCCGAATCTCTCCCTGCACCTTCCTTTTCAGAAATCTTGAATCTCTTCAAGAAAGAGGCATCCCTCTTTCTTTTACCAGAAACTACTTTACAAGAAGGATCAATAGCCTGAATTTAGCCCTGAGCCAGACCCAGTAAATGACTCATTTCTAAAGAAATTTGAGGATGAATAGGTACATGCTTGGTTTTCTCTTTCTTTTTGATAGGTAAAATGGGGCCAATCGTGTTAACTAATGACAGGAACTGCTTCCCCAAGGATGGACATAGCATTCTGGCACAACAGGAAAGCCTTCCCTGTTCCCTCTCCCAGGACTGACAAAAGTGGCTCCCACTTGCCCACTGAGGGGACTGCAAACAGCCACAGAGGACGTGGCTAACCCCTGCTCTATAGTGGCTGTAGGTGATACACCAGAGGGATCCAAGGTAAAAGATGAGTTGTCTGAGATACAACAAATGGCCACAGCAGAGTCACCCACCTGCAGCTAAGGCAAATTGCTAGCCTGCTGTGTTGGCAAAAGCTGTTTGCTTAACTTTTTTTTTTTTGTAGCTGGAAGAAGGATGGACTGTGGGACCCTATTGTGTTCCATGGTCAAGCCAAAAATGGTGCCTGTTTCCCACGGAGGACAAACAGCAAATGCTGGTAAAAGTACTAGTCCACAAACATCACTATTAGATTTTTTTAACAGAAAAAACACAGGAAAAAATTTTTTTAAAAGCACCAGCAGTAGCAGTAAACAAAAAGATTTATCCTCAGAAAATATGTCTTCAGTTAGATAACAGTACTTTTAAACTGACAGAAAAAAATGAATGCTCCGTTTAAAAGTATGTTACAGTCTGGAGACAGTCTGTTAAAGCAACACAATACTCCTAGCTTTACAATAACTTTCCTGAAGAGGAAAGCAATAAAACATCAATAAATTTAAGAAAATGAAAGTTTTTCTCCCCAAAGGGAACTTATCTACCCAGCAAAGGAAAGCACAAGCTGATCACCAACCCTCAAAAGCCTCAGAGGAGCGTACTCTTTGGCAGCTGTAAAGCTCTTGAGGGATTCGTGTCCAAACCTGTCTTTTAGTTAGCTCAGCTCGAGCTGCCTGACACTTTGGGCACCTGGAAGGTGCCTTGAAACTACAGAAACTGGCCAGCCATTATATCCTTGGCAGGCTATAACCCATATAGCTAAGGCTACTGTAGCAGATATGATGGCTTAGTGGTTAACTGCTGTGACTATAGTGTACAGGGTCCTGGGTTCAAGACTTGCAAGGGCTATAGATTTTTGGGATGGGAGGGTGGCCTAATGGTTAAGGTGTTTGCCTTACAAACACAAGGTGCAGGGTTTCAGTCTCACAAGGGATAATTGGCTAAGCTTAAAATGGCTCGCAAGGGCAGTTAGCTTAGTACTAACCTATGGACCTATGATCAATATAATGGACCTCTCTCTCTGTTTTCTGTGTTTCTACATTAGTTGCAGTGACCATGAAGGTTTACAGATATACTACGCATACCTGATATAGATGGAAAATTATCGTGTCTGCCTACTTATTGCTGTAAGTTTATTCATCATTTGTTTATTTATTTATTTCACATTTGTTAACCAGGTTAGTCCAACTGGGTAAGAAATTATCCATTTTCAGTGGAGACCCGAGGGGAAAAGCCCCGAATAAAGCATACAAATACATACAAATAGAGGCAAGTTAACAATATAAACAGCAAAACAAACTTATGGATACAATGGATAAGAAAAATAAATGTAATCAAAAGAATAGTACATAGATATATACAAGGTCAGAAGAAGGAAAGTGCAAAAGAATATAGGAGTAGAGGAGGAATGAAGTGATCTAGAGGGAGGAGGAAAAAAAAGAAGAGCAGTAGGATAAAGTAAATTATATAAAGAGGGAGGGTACAGAAAGAAGAGCAGATTGGATAAAGTAAGGTAAGACAGAGGAAAAAGGTCTTCATGATAAGTCTAGTGGAGAAATGGGAATATGGAAAGGGAGGAGTTAAGTAGGATGGTTACAGGTACATATAGGGTTGTTATGGAGGTACAAAAGAAGGTCATGTTTGAAGTTAGGAAGAGAGGTATGACTTCTAATATGTAGTGGAAGATTATTCCAAATAAGGGAGATGGAGTGTTAAAGTATTTTACCTATGTTAATACTGGGTTTATAGACTTGTAGAAAGAGTTTATCAGAGCTGCACAGGGATCTGGGAGGGGTGTACCAGGAGATTAGGTTGGACAGAGATGGACAGTCAGAGTTAGAATTAAGAATTCAGAAAGCTTGGATCAACTGACATTTGGTCAGAAGGTGTGGGAATTCAAGCCAATGTAGTTTTTGAGAGCAGAACAGTGATGGGATTTATATTGTAATTTTATTTTAGTGAATAGCTATGCTTTATTAGCCAATTCCCTTCTGGTGCTTGAATTAACATTTCATGACTGGTCTTCCCTATCCCATGCCTGTTAATTGTATATTAATTAGCCCTAGTGAGAATAAATGTGATCATACTATACATAATTTGAGGGGACCCATGTATGGGATGCAGCATTTAGGAACTGCCTCTATCCATTGGTGGCATGAGGGGCAATCCTGGAGTACATTTTCTATTACCCATCCTTAGATCCAAGTTGCATTTAAATATGGACAGAGATGGGCTTCGTTTTACTTGACTGGATAGTCTGTTCTGGAACAGTGGTAGCCTCTGTGATATATATCCATCTCTCCACAACATTCAGTTTAGATACCTGGACTGCGCATTTCTGATGCCATTTGACTTGCTGATGTTCAGTAGGTCCATCCATATTTGGTTGGAGGATGCCTTGTATACTAGATGAGTCACTTGAAAGCACTCTGTAGGATACTTAGTACAGTGATAAATCTTTGAAGTGGTCCATGCAAGACCTATTGTTTAGGACTTGTATCCTTTTAGTAAGGTATTTCTGTGGGTATTCCAATTGTTGCATGGGTCTGGACAGATACATGCCAAAGTGGGCATTATGCAAAATGATTGACCTAATGAGGGTTTTGTAAAGGGGGCAATAACATCTTTAGATCTAGTCACAGTCAATTTGTTTATAAGCTGTGCAATATAGAAAGACTTTCTTATGACTCTGGGCACATATTGGTCAAAAGTTAGGTCACTGTGCACACAAGTTCCCAAATGCCAAACAACTGGGTCAGTTCTCAGGGGGCATTGTCAATTTTGCAGTTCCGTGGAGTAGATGGCTTCCCAAAGAATACAGTAATGTATTTCTTGGAGTTTAGTTTCAATTCATGATTCTGGCACCAGTTATTGTTTGGGACAAACCTTTCTGCATGATGGTTAAGTCATTTGGGGATTCAATAACTGCTCCTAGCTTGCAGTCATCTCAAACTTAGTTGGCCAAAACCCTTTGGTATTTCCTTTTACTTTTGAGATGTATATGCCAAACAAAAAAAGTAAAAGCACCGAACCCTGGGGGACTCCGTTGGTGACTGGTTTCTTCCCCTCTTTTGATCTCCTGCATCCTGTGAGCAAAGCATACTTGTATGCATTCTTTGATTCACCTTCCTGACTTTATTAACCTGATTGTATTAAATTATATTAATTGTATAATACAGCAGCACTTATTAGAATGTGTTTTAAATCTGTAGTTTGGGACAGTCTTCTAGTAAGCAATGAAACAAAATGTATTAACCAATAATGACATAACTACCCATTTCAGAAAATTTCAACAATAAAAGGCCACTCAAACTTTGGTCATTACAATCCACCAATATCAGTAAATATGCAAAATCTCTGCAGAAGCAAGTCATCTAAATAATTCCACATTAAAGGGATCTGTAACTAAAGAAGAGGTTGCTGCTAGCAAACAATTTTATATTTCATTGTTTCATCTACAAATAAAGTGCCTGTTGCCCTTGAAGAATAAATTGCCTATGCTACATTAAAAAAATGGTAAACTAGTAATTTTGCAATGGGGAATGGATGCAAGCTGATAACAGAAACATAGTTACTAGGTAACCCCTCCAAAGGAGAACATTCATAGGACTGCAGAATATACTCCCTTTAAAGTACAACACAGTACAGTATCAGCGATCCATCTGCATACTGTGGGAGTAGAACGCACAGCCTTCTGCATCAAAAGCAAGTATACTACCTGTTGTACTGCTATCAATGCAAATGACTTAGCATAAGTAGCACTAAACTTCTCTTCCCCTGAAGCTCTCAGCTCCTTGTAAAACCCACTTGACACTCAACTAAATCTCTCAACTTCACTGGAAAAAGTCAAAATTTATTTGGGGGGCAAAGGCCCAAAACCAGGGACACATTTTAAATATTGTTTGTATAATCTTAGAAAGTTGCTAAAATAAAGTGTTATGTATTACCATGTGTTTCCTGAAATATAGGAAGATTGAAACTTAAAGGGCTATCATTTTTTAGTGAATTAATTTCTCACTGATTTGCTAGAAAACCACAAATTTTAAGAGGAACAAACCAAAAGTATGGACCAAATATTTTGGACAGTTGAGAGCTATGGACTCAAGTCCCTGAACTGAATCACAAGTGGTGGTATGGGTGGAGAATTCAGACTCACTGGCATGACTCTGGCTCTGGCAGCACCAACAGAACAGCGGCAGCAACATCCTGTAACACCGAGCAACAAGAGAACAAGAACTTCTAGTTTAGTTAGTATAACTTCCGCACAAGAATCCATGTTAGCGGGAAAACTCCACTTCATTCATTTTTCCTGACAGGTCTTGCAGCTGTAAAAGTGGCGGGGGGCTCCCCCTCCCCCTGGCTCTATGGTTCCGGCACCCATGAGCCTCCCCCAGGCTCAACCCAACTCAGGTCCAGAGCCAGTGAGATCCAGGACTCTGGTGCATTGTCATACTGCTCCCACTAGGTGTTTTGGGGCAGTGCAGCAACCGTCTCATGCTCAACAACAACTATTTATTGCTAGCTCACAATGATTCACTGTGTGAAAAGTGAACTTGAGGGCTACCATCACATCTCAGAACACATTCTGTAAGCACAGCACATCAGACAGCACTGCCACTACACCAGCTTATGCTAAGGTTGTTAAACAAACACTGGCTAAACCTTCCAGACTAAAGACTAAGCAGCCTCAGACATTGACAGCAACAAACCCATCTTCAACCTGCACGCCCATTGTCAGCCCACATACCTCTAAGAGTCACAAGGGTGTGGGCATGCACAAATAATTTCTTTTAGAAATATCTCTGGATTCCTGAAGAGTTGGAATATAGTAGTGGTGTTTGTAAACTCTAGTGGCTTAACTGTGAAAATGCTTTTGTAGATTACATTTGGTTTATGGTAAGAATCTGTTAGACATCCTTCCTGATTGGGAAATTAAAAGCAATTAGTATGAAAGTGCAAACAACATGTAGATCCATTTTTAAAAAATACTGCCAGTATTATTTTAGCACTATTCAGTTAGGCAGTTGCTAAAACAAGAGGGGTAAAAGTAACAAATTAGGAATCACATTGCAGAATATCTGTTGTGTTTGGTATTACTTTGCATTTGTAGATCCTTGTTATTTCTTGAGACCAATCCTCCTGACTGAAGGGGAAGAAGAAGTAGCTCTGTGACAGCGAGAGCTAGAGGCCTGCATTTTTTACTTTATTTTTATAAGAATTTGTATTTTTTTTTTACTTTATACTACATAAAAAGATTAATCTGATTAAAACTTGATTATTTTGGTTATGCTTTGCATCATTTTGTCATTTCTGTTTTTTAAACTTTCTAAACTTGTGATTCTGAGTGGTGGTATCTCTCAATCCTATTGGAAGTGGAAGCAGTCAGGCTGTAAGGTAGGCATATTTCATGCAAATTAGTTATCCTAATTTTTCACCAAATGTACATACCTTTTCACGAGCCTTGTCTATATTTTTGATGTCTGTAGGTTAAGAGGCACGGTTGACATTTAGCTGTGTTTCTGTAAATTGCTTTTGGGGTGTAACAAGGGCTTTTAGATACCTTTTATTCTAACCGATATGATTGTGACCTGACAGTGGTCCATCTTTAGGTGAATGGTTTTAGGGGCTCTACCCACAGGGAGAAGAAGGATATGACTGAGCTAGCTATGCATGTCATACTCCCAACTGTACAGATTTTCACAGAATGTCCAGTTTTTACCTCATATTTTCAGTCTGTTCCTCAAATAAATTGTGCTTTTCTTTGACAAATCATTGGGATGACTTAAGGATAAAATATGTAAATAATGACAATCATTTGAGTTTCAGACTTCATATCCTTCAGAAAATGTATAGTGACACAAATCCTGTTATTGTAGCAACTTTCTAATTTTATAAGAGCAATATTTAAAATGTGTCCCTATTTTTGGGCTTGTGTCCCCCCATTTTGTCAGGCTTTGTTCAGATTTCTTTTAGTAAGAGGTAGAGAGGTCTGATGCATGTATCTGAGGCAGGAAAGGCAGTGCTCTTGAGTGATATTTTGCCATCACCCAGAATGATGCTGAGATTCAAAGACAAGGTAATTGGTATTAATAAGTGACTATGTAGCTGGTGTCATTCTAGGGGATCTAGTATGGGTCACAGCTTGTCCAGGATGGCCTGCATCTCTCATATTAAGGCTTCCACATTCTGTGTTAAACCTTTGCTGTGTCATAGTGCCTTTTTTAGGAGGAGACCACGTGCCTGACAAGTTCCAAGTAGTAAATTCTAATTCGGAAAACATTAAAGAGGCTGTACTCAGTGCTAGGAGTCTTAAAAAAAGTGTCCAAACCTGAGTCTCTCCTGTAATGCAAACACATTCACATATCTGTAGTTACACAGACGTGGTTTCAAAGCAAAGAAAATGCTCCCTTTATTCCTGGGTTTAGTGCCTTTCTTTCTTCAGACATTTCATTTGCAGGGGTGTATCAGTATTTGCCAAGGATATCATCTCCTCATGACTGATTCCTCCAGACACCAAATTTGAATTCTTAAATGTCCAAACTCCCCTAACAATTAATGAATGAATAACATTAGACAGATAAAAAATTTGACAGGTCCAATACAGTATACAAAGGTGTAAAATATGTGTTCTTATACATAATTCCAGTATGTATACAATAACAGATTTGAGTGGACTACACAGGTCCAGTAAGAGCAGATTGACAAAATGCAAGATGTTCAAGTGAAAAATATTTGTTGTGAACAGGCAAAAGGTAATATGCAGTATAAATACTTACATTTTTTACATAATCAAAGTTTGTAATCAGATGTCTGAGAGCTGTAATTAAGAATAGTATAGCTACACCTGATAAATTCTGAGAGTTTACTTGAATTGAGTTATAGCAGGATATTTGAGGTAGCAGCATGTAGCCCTATCTTTTACATATCTTACTAGCTTTTGCCTGAATTCTCTATATGAAGGGCATCTTCTAACTTATGTCATTAGGGACTACATCCATAGTTTGTGGCCAAGAACTGAGAATGCATGGAGAGTTGGAACCAAGCTATTTGTAGGTCTTTGCCAGTTCTGTTGGCAAAAAGGGGATAAAACCCTGACTAGGACTTAGGTGAGATAAGTTCAGCTACTGGCTCAGGCACATGTAGGGCCTGGCATGCAGGGAGAATGTAACGATAAGGCTTTACCTGCTCACATTCTTTGGGGTCATGATGAAGTCACACACTAAATGTGTAGACTGTTTGCAGCCCTATTGGATACCGGAATTCTGAATGAAATCTAGGAATAGGCATGTTGGAAGTTTTGGGTAGGGATTGCTGCTTAGACAGTGAAGCAGGAAAGCAGTTTAACCATTCCTGATTACAAACAGTGGCCTCTAAGGAACTATACCAGCAGAAAGTGGCTGGCCAGAGTATCAGAGTATGTCAGCTCCAGTTCACTTGCTCCTCTCCCTCTACACTGGAGCAGGGGGTGGATGTGGAATCATAGCCAAAGTAGCCATGACGTCTTCCATTTTGAAGGGACAAGACTTGTGCAAAGTGTTACAGCCAAGCTACTCGCCCTAAGATACAGTGGATGCTGGGTGGAAAGGAAGTTTGGTGGACTCCAGGGGTCTTAAGTCAATGGAAGCCAGCTTAAAAAATAATATTTGCAAGTCTTTGGATTATGGTTACATTGCTTGCAGAGGAACATAGTTGGTGTGGTGTGTTTTTAATGTACACTGTAGGGTCAAGTTTAGCTTAGGTGTTGTTATGGTTTTGTGCATGAGTTTAAGCAGGAGGAGGTCTGCATACTCTTGCACTGTAGTCAGAAAAGAACTTTGAGAGTAATTCAGTGATGTTCATGTGGGGTAAGAGGAGAATGAAGTATCAGATGCTGTTGGATAATGCATGCAAGTTCATGAGCTGTTTCTTTGAGACATAAGCAAGGAGTGGAAGACTGTACTGTAATTGTGGATGTAAAATAAATTTGCCAGTTACTGTTCTCCCTTCAGGGATACTGAAGTGGGAGATTTTGTGACAGCCTTATTAAATTGCATTTAATTTTGCTTTCATGTTATCGATAGACCTAGTTTATAAAGGATCGAGTATGAGCCATACGTATTTAAACAAGACAATGTGTTCAGTGTTGTAACTGTTATAGCCGTCTGTCCTCTGATTTAATATTGATGATTAGTCCAATATCTACTGGTTGCTCAAACCATCATAGTTGCCCACTGCCATAATATGGTAGCCAGCTTCAGGTCAGTTAACACCAGAGGATAAATGATTGCATCACATCTGCCATCTCCCGTTAACTGTAAACATCCTGTATCTGTTATCTCCCATTAACTGTATACATCCTGTATATGTTATCTCCCATTAACTGTAAACATCCTGTATCTGTTATCTCCCATTAACTGTGAACATTCTGTATCTGTTATCTTCCATTAACTGTAAACATCCTGTATCTGCTATCTTCCATTGTCTGTAAACACCCTGTATCTGTTATCTTCCATTATCTGTAAACACCCTGTAACTGTTATCATTAATGTCCCTCTAGACCCCACCTTTTGCTATCCTGGTATAATTGTTGAAAACTTTGCTTCTCTATGTATTACTACTAGTTGTACAAAACCCCAGTGCAGTAAAGCATCTCTTCATCACATTGTGTTACACCTTTGGCCTTCGACTACCTGTCTCCATAACTCATGCACATTCCTTGAAGTTTATTTCATCCTACAAAGCCCCCTATGATTAACTGTCATTATAATGCTGATGATATTCCTGGCACGTGAGTCCAATATTCAAACACTTTTTCCTTTTTATTTGCATTTTCTGTGCTGCCCAATGGCTACTACATACACTTCAGTCCACATCTCACTCCACTGTCCCAGTCTGCCATGTCTGAGCAGTCAGCGTTGTATAAAATATCCGATGTTATGACCATCACTTTTCTGTTGTGATTTCACTCTTAATTTCTCCAAGTCTTTTGAGTTTCTAATACCATGATGGGACTGGAGTCCATTCCTAAGTCAAATTTAATTTACTATTGTTAAATATTTTTGACTTTTTTTTTGACTTGCAATTGACTTGTAATTGTAATTGTGTCATGGAGCTTATCTCCCCGGGCCTCCACTGAAAATGGGCCTTTCAAAGCCCAGTGGAATTCCCCGGTCATCAAACTGAAATAAATAAATACATTCATGAAATTAGTACTGTTTCAGTCTTTGATGTTAGCCAGTAGTGTTTTTTGCAGCACCTGCAATGTACCCAGTAATGACTCCTTCTGCAATTCTTAGGGAATTACATGGATTGGTAACATATCTAAATATGACTGTAGATTCTTTTTTATAAGACAAACTGCTCCTATTACTATTGGAACTGTATGTGTATCTTTCTTCCACATTGCTCTCGTTTCTGCCTGCAGATCCTGATATTTTATGACTTTGTGTCTCTCTGTACGCAAGACACTGTAGTCACTGGGTGTGGCGATTTCAGTGATCAATGCTACTCTTGTCTTCTTTTCTTGGACCACTATATCTGGTTTTCTAGCATCTATCTTTTGAACTGTTGATAATAGGTGGTCCCATGTGATGTAAACTTCATCATCTTCTATGATGCTTTGTGGCTCATGTTTCCAGTGTTTTTAGGCCACTTCAATGCCATAATGTTTGCACAATCCCCAGTGCAACAATCTTGCCACATTATTACGCCTTTCAATATACAGTCCTTCTGCCATTAGTGTGTCGCAACCTTTAACGAGGTGTGCAACTGTTTCCAATTTGGTTTTACAAAACCTACATTTGTCTGTTTCTCCCACATGTTCAATGGACTTTGTAAACCAATGTGTAAGTAGCCCACTATCTTGGGCTGCCAATATTAACCTTTCATCTCTTGGTTTGAATTCACCTCCCCTTAACCATTCCTGTGTTCGTTCCTGATCAACATGAGGTTCTTCCAGAACTTTTATATACTTGCAACTATGTTTATGCTTTTTCCACATTTCTTGCCCTCTCATCTGCTCCTTCACCTTATATTCTTTCTTTTGTTTTTTGGCACATTCAGTTGCTGCCTGATTTTTATCCACTTCTGGTTTGATTTCCATTCCTGCTTGACACCGATAAGCCTCTGCTAGATTAAGCAGAGAAGCCATCTTAGATTTATTCTCCTCATATTTCAAAACTTTCACTACATTTGGGTCCTGTGAGGTCAGAAGATATGTGTGGAGTCCCACGATTGCAGATCTGTACGTATAATCAATTTCAAGGAGGCCCATCCCTCCTTCAGAACAGGGAATATATAATCTTGGTATGCACTGATTTTTATAAATCATTTGGTGAGCATGAAGCATCCTTCTTGTTTTCCTATCTAATGTATCTAACACATTTTGGGGCCAGTCAATCAATCCAAAACTGTAAGTTAGGACAGGAAGAGCAAATTGGTTTGTAGCTTGAATTTTGTTCCTAGATGTCAGTGCTGTTTTTCAGGATTAACTTAAGTCTTCTGAAATATTCCTTACTAAGTTTTATTCACATTTGATCATGTTTTATTGTTTCTCCTTCATCAAGTCCCAAGTATTTATACTCCCTCTTGCTCAAGTTCTTTTGTATCACATTCTTGTCCCAAACTGATGTTTTCCTGACGTTGCAGTTTTCCTGCTTTAAAGGTTGCTTTTGCACATATATCAATACCAAATGGCATTCTTATATCATCTGAAAAAGTTTTGACAACTTGCAGTTGTGCTTTCAGTTCCTCCTCTGATGAGCTATTCAGTTTTAAATCATCGACAAAGAAAAGGTGAGAAGTCTTTACACTTTGTTTTCTAGGAGCCAGATTGTAGCCATGGCCTAAGCTGTTGAGTAAACAGCTTAATGGGTTAAGGGCAAGGCAGAATAGCAGTGGTGACAGGGAGTCACCCTGGAATATCCCCTTTTTAATTTTTATCCCTAGGATAACAATTTGTCCTTGATCATGGCTTAATTGCAAAGTGGTCTGCCACTGTTTCATCATCACTGAAATATAATCGATCAGTGTAGGGTGTATCTATCTATGAATGTGGTATACTGTCAAATGCTTTTTTTGTAGTCAGTCCTTGCCATACTTAGATTCTTCCTCTTTTTACAGTTCTCCACTATGACTATGTAACAACAAATGATCCTTTGTTCCATATGACTTTCTTTTATTGCCCTTTTGTTCTACTGCCATAATTGAGTTTTCTTCTAAATGACTATAAACTCTGTCAGCATCAATTCCCATGTATAGTTTATACATCGTCGTAAGGCAAGTCAATGGCCTATAATTTTTAGGGTAGCTTGCAGATTCAATCTTAACTAAGAGCATTGTTTTTCCTGTTGTTAGTCAGGTTGTTGTCTGTTCTGGATGTGCATATAAATAGTTCTTACTCATTAGCTAAATCGTGCAAAGATGTTAATACTTTCAGCCAAAATTTAGGTATTGCATCTGGCCTGGGGTTTTCCAATTAGAGGCTTTTCTTAACTTTGTTTCACTATCTCTGGCTGTTACTTCATCCCATTTTATATCCTGTATCTTTGAACTTCTTATTCTTTCTTTAACTTCTTCTATCCATTTAGCATCTTTGTTATGTTCCACAGGACCTTCATAGATACTTTTCCAAAATGTATCTATTTCTTCTTTTTTTGGTGGGCTTTCAATTCCTTTTACCTTATTTCCCAATTCTCAATAAAACTTTTTTGGATCATCAATAAATTGCCTATTTTGTACTTTTCCTTTATATTTATTTTCGTATCTTCTAAGTCTTTACGCCTGTGCTGAAATTTTTAGTTTGTGATTTGCAATAGTGCATGATAGATCCTGGTCTGATCTAATACTGCGCATTGCGTTTATCACATCTATTTTTCTTAGTATTTTTGTTGATCTAGTCCCTCTTCTATAGTCTTCTAACAGTGACACTCCTTGTCTTAATTGCTTTATAATTTTCTCTATTCGATATTTCCATGATGGTATTCAATTTCTCCCCTTTCTTTCCCTCACTATCCTGTGTTCTTGTGGTAGAACTTTATCAGTTATTAATTTAGCTGCACAGTAATATATCCTGTTTACTTCTGTTATATCACATAGGTCTCTATGAACAGTCCTAACTACTATGTTCATTTGTTTTATCAAACATCTGACATTTTGGGTTTTATTAACCTTCTGCAGTCTATTTTTTTTCATTGATCTTGATATATCTGTCTTCTTCTTCTTCTTTCGGCTGCTCCCGTCAGGGGCCGCCACAGCAGATCAACTGTTTCCATTTCTTCCTGTCCTCTGCATCTTGCTGTGTCACACCAACCACCTGCATGTCCTCTCTCACCACATCCATAAACCTTATCTTTGGCCTTCCTCTTTTCCTGTTACCTGGCAGTTTCATCCTTAGCATCGTTTTCCCAATATACTCTGCATCCCTCCTCAGCACATGTCCAAACCGACGTAATCTTGCCTCTCTGGCTTTGTCTCCAAACCTTCCAGCCTGGGCTGACCCTCTAATATACTTATTCCTAATCCTGTCCATCCTCGTCACACCCAGTGCAAATCTTAACATCTTCAACTGTGCTACGTCAAGCTTTGACTCCTGCCTTTTTGTCAATGCCACTGTCTCCAACCCATATAACATAGCTGGTCTCACTACCCTCTTGTAGACCTTCCCTTTCACTCTTACTGGTACTCGTCTGTCACAAATCACTCCTGACACTCTTCTCCACCCACTCCATCCTGCCTGTACTCTCTTCTTCACCTCTCTTCCACATTCGCCATTACTCTGAACTGTTGATCCCAAGACTTTAAACTCACCCACCTTCGCCACCTCGACTCCTTGCATCCTCACCATTCCTCTATCCTCTCTCTCATTCACACAGATATATTGTGTCTTAGTCCTGCTGACCTTCATTCCTCTTCTATCTAGAGCATATCTCCACCTCTCCAGGGTCTCCTCCACCTGTTCCCTACTCTCACTACAGATCACAATGTCATCTGCAAACATCATAGTCCATGGGGACTCCTGTCTGATCTCGTCTGTCAACCTGTCCATCACCATTACAAATAAGAAAGGGCTCAGAGCTGAACCTTGATGTAATCCCACCTCAATTTTAAACGCATCCGTCACTCCCACCACAGACCTCACCACTGTCACACAACCCTCGTACATATCCTGTACCACTCTTACATACTTCTCTGACACTCCTGACTTCCTCATACAATACCACAACTCCTCTCTAGACACTCTGTCATATGCTTTCTCTAAATTCACAAAGACACAATGCAACTCCTTCTGACATTCTCTGTACTTCTCCATCAACACTCTCAAAGCAAACATCACATCTGTAGTGCTCTTTCCTGGCATGAAACCATACTGCCGATCACTAATCATCACGTCCCTTCTTAACCTAGCTTCCACCACTCTTTTCCATAACTTCATGCTGTGACTGATCAATTTAATCCCTCTGTAGTTACTACAGCTCTGCACATCACCCTTATTCTTAAAAATCGGTACCAAAACACTTTTTCTCCATTCCTCAGGCATCCTCTCACTTTTCAAGATTTCATTAAACAATCTAGTTAAAAACTCCACTGCCATTTCACCTAAACACCTCTATGCTTCCACACGTATGTCATCTGGACCAACAGCCTCTTCATAGCTATCCTTATTTTCTCCTTGCTAATCCACTGCACTTCATGATTCATTATCCGCACATCATCCAACTTTCTCTCCCTCTCATTCTCTTCATTCATCAGCCCCTCAAAGTACTCTTTCCATCTGCTCAACACACTCTCCTCACTTGTGAGTACATTTCCCTCATTATCCTTTATCACCCTTACCTGCTGCACATCTTTCCTAGCTCGGTCCCTCTGTCTAGCCAATCGGTACAGGTCCTTTTCTCCCTCCTTAGTGTCCAACCTTTTATACAACTCGTCATACGCCTTATCCTTAGCCTTCGCCACCTCTCTTTGCCATGCACCTCATCTCCTTATACTCTTGTCTACTTTCTTCATCTCTGACAATCCCACTTTTCTTCGCCAACCTCTTTCTCTGTATACTCTCCTGTACTTCTTCATTCCACCACCATGTCTCCTTGTCCTCCTTCCTCTTTCCAGATGTCACACCAAGCACCTTCCTAGTACTTTTGTCTGCATGTATGATTTGGCAAAATTTTACACTGGATGCCCTTCCTGACGCAACCCTCCCCATTTATCCGGGCTTGGGACCGGCACAAAGAAATGCACTGGCTTGTGCATCCCCAGTGGCTGGGTTATCTTGATATATCTGTCTATGTCTATTAAATCAAGCAACTCTTCTCTTAGCTCATTTTCTTCCAAACTAAGGGCATATACCTTGTTTCCCATTTCCTGCAGGCATTCTATAGAATCATCTTGTGGCACATTCTCTTCAACTTTATCCCGTGCCATCCGTTGCTCTTTCATATGGGAATTCACTGGCCTATCACTCTTCAGCACTGACTGCATCAGAGTTTCCACAGTTTCCTGTTCCTTCACTTGCTGTCTAGCTTCAGTGTATGTTTAAACTGGTTTCCTGTGGAAGGCTCGAAATTATCTTCATATGGCACCTGACCAATTGCTTCCTGATCCACTGATTTACCCTTAATTTGGATATCCATTGCTCTACCCTGTTGTGGTACTTTCTGAACTAGATTTTCTACACTGAATCCTTCACTTTGCAGGTACTCCATAACCTCAGTTTCTATTTCTTTAACTTCTCCATTACTAATCTCCTTTTCTACTTTTCCTCTTTGTCTTCCTATTTTTTGTATTGTAAAGTTGTCCATATCTGGATTCCTTTGCCTTTTCAAATATCTTTGGTGCTGCTCTTTTTGTATTGGTTAGTTTTGCTTTCTCCTTTGCATAAATATTAAACCATATTAAATCTCTTTTTCTTTCCCATGTCCATATTTCTTCTTCAGATGTCTGCTGATCTTCCTGTTTCTCCTTACTTTGGGGACTCGTTCCATCATGCTGTGATGTAACCTGTGTTAGACCTTCTACACCAAATCCTTCACTTCGCAGGCATTCCATAACTTCAGCTTCTATTTTTTTTAACTTCTGCTTTACTAGTATTCTTTTCTATATTCCCTCTTTGTGATATTATTTTCTTCATTGTGAAATTTTCCATGCCTTTCGCTATATTTCTCTTCGAATGTCTTTAGGGCTGCCTTTTTTGTATTGATTAATTTGGCTTTCGACTTTGCATAAATATTGCACCATATCAAATCTCTCTTTCTTTCCCATGTCCATATTTCTTTTTTATACTTTTCAAATATCTTTTGGTTTTGTTGTTTATTTTTTTGTACCTCCTCAGATGCTTCTTTTTCCAAACAGGAAAGTTTCTTGGTCTACATACTGTTTCCCCCAAATCTGTTGTATCAATGAACACAAATTTTCATTTGAAGCTTCTGACAGTTTTTCTTGCGGAATTATTTTTCTTTCATCTAATTTCTCTCTTAATCGTTTTGTATATCTTCTGTCTGGAAATTCCGGGCTTTTTGCATAATAGTAACAATACATCATTTCTTTCTTTCTTATCCTCAATAGTCCACTTTATCGTCTTTATGGCTCTTCTTTGGCCTATCACTTTTTATGATTTTTGTGAACTGCTACTTCCTTCTACACAGGGGGGGGGGTATCCTCCAGCTGGACCTGGCTCCATTGTAGGAATGTTTCTGTATTTTGAGAATTCTACACTGTCATCTTTTCCAGTCCTGGCACCAGTGCGCCTACCAGGATTGGGCACTTTTTTATCCTATGTCTTGTGCACCCAGCTATCTTTTTTAGTTTTTAACCTACTTCTGTCCATGATACATGCTATATAAATATAGTATATATATCAGTGTTGCCTTGGTGTGATTTTGTAAAAACAGGGTCCACCTTATGAAGGTACTGACCAAGACTTGAGGATGAATTCGATTTCAGCACTACTACTCTCCTTTGCTTGCTGACTTTTCATCTCTCCAATCGGACCCCCATATTGTGATCAGCATGGCTGACTGCATATTGTAATAGGAATGGTACAGGGAGATGACTAAGACATTGTATTCTAATGGCTCTGATTATGTCATGTAGCCTGTCTAAACTCCACAGTCACCCCCACAGTTTAAGAATAACATTTATACATGAAAACTAAGGAAAGTGCACTTTAAATGACTGTTCCATGGATAGTCCATTTCATAATTAAAGTAACACAACTTGAGATGTGTTTTACTGCATGCTTTACCCACTGTATATGTAATCATGTCACTCTGTTGCACCTTGCGACTTTTTAAGTGACCTGTGGACAAATCCTTGCCTTAGTATTTAATCATGTCTAATTTGTGTAAGCAGTCTGTATTTCCCTATTGTTGAGAATGTTGGCACAAAGTGCCAAGTTTAATATTTTTGTGTTAATTATCAACCCTCTTTATCATTGACCACTAGTGTGCAGTTTTGGTGGAGCACTGGTAAAGATCAAGATTATGCTATCTTGATGAATTTCCTTTTTCCCTGAGATAGTGTGATATCAGACTTAGTAAATATATGTAGCACGGAGTGCGCTGTAGGCAGCCCCCTCCACACACACACTCAGATGGGGTAGAACTGGGCTTGTTCCCACTGCAAAAAATATATGTATATTTTATGTGCGTTTTCTTACATGCGTACATGAAGCGATCACAAAACCTAGGAAGTAGGAAGCCAGTGGCATGAGCTGTGATTAAGAGAGGAGAGTGATGCAGATTGCCATCATGTATTTCCTGAGCGGTACTGGCTACATAAACAAGGGGAGAAAACATGTCAGTACATCACTTAGTGTAGCAGCTACCATGAAACTTCAGGGAGCGACTGTCACAAATAGCTGCATATTAGGAGCAAGGAACTGTTGGACACTGTCATTATTATGGTGAATCATAGAATGTGACACTAAGGAAGTCACTGATTTGGCCATCCATTGGTGACAGGATACCATTGTGACATTGAGGGAGGGCATGAAAGCACGTGCTTTGCAGACATTTGCATTTGGCTTTCTCCAGAATTGACATTGATGATTTAGCTTAACTCATTACAAATGGGTGAGACCTCCAGGCATTTCTGCAGTTAAATCCTATTGACTCCTCTAGGCATCAAATATTGCTTGTTCATATTTGTTGTCTGACCTCTGTCTAGGGCAGGCAAAGAGTTACTAATTGCTGTTTATGTATTTATTTATATCATCTATAAATGTCATGTTTTTCTAAATATCTTGACAACCAAGTAGCAAAGACAGAACTGCTTATCCTTGTATGTAAGCTGTCAGCTGTATGAACAAAATGCTGCCGGCAGTATGTGTGTAACTTGAGTGGTTGCTGAGATATTGTACATTGTTTACAAAATATTACAAACTTAATAGTTTGTGTGTTTACTGTGACTTATAAAATCCAGTTTAAGACACAGACCCTAAAGAATACTACCACTGTAAAAATAGTCTGTGCTGAAGTGATTGCTCTTTACAGTTCTTTAGCAACTGCTGGTTCTTGAGATATAAACATAAGTTTAAAATGTGCTTTTATATGACGTTATCGAAAGATGAAAATAGTGAACGCTATTTCATCGAACCAAAAATATCTAAACCACATAATATCGAACATTCAGAACAGTGAATTCTTTTCCTTGGGAAAAAATTTGCTATTCCGAAACACATACACACAACACAAGCACACCTAAAAAACATCAATACACACACATACACTTTTAATCCTACAACTAACCCTACACTAAACTATACATACACTACTATCTATCCACTTACCTTAACCCAAACCTGAACCCTAAGGTCCGTCACTATCGCACCTAACCCGCACCCTAACCCTAACTTACTTAACCCGCCCCTAAACCTAATTCACCTAACCTGCTCCCTAACCCTAACTCACTTAACCCGCCCCTAAACCTAATTCACCTAACCCGCGCCCTAACCGTAACTTACCTAACCCGCGCCCTAATCCTAACAACCACACAATCGCACACTTACCTGAACCTGACCCGTTAATCTCCACCACAGCACTGAAAATAGCAAAGCCACAGAACCGGCCAACCAAATTTTTTTCCTAGGAAGGAATTCGGTGTTCTGCAGCTTTGCTATTTTTAGCGTTCGATTAAAACGGGTCAATATTAGAACATTTGAAGTTTTCAAACTTCATTGTTCTGATATAGACCCTGAAATGTTAGCACATAATTTGATTCTATCAAAAAGATTAGAAGTTACAGTGCAAAGTTCCAGACCTCTGTTGGAGGGAATGAATTAGTGCCTTGTAAGCTGTGTTGTCTGTGTACTCAGGTGGTCAGAGAGGTGCAAAGTGTGATGCCAAGGATCACCGGCAACAAATGAGTCATACCTCCAGGGATATGGAAGCTTAGCTCTCCAATGTCCACTAGCTATATCTGTCACCAGTGTGTTATAAACCTCATATAATCACATTTTTTTAAATCTGCTAAATATTTTAAGCAGCATCAAATGTTCACATAGTTTAAAAATTGCCTGATTTTTGACCTGACATGACAGAGGATAGTTTATTTCATCCGATTCATAACTCTGTGGCCCACAAATACCCTGAAGTGCAGTGATGTCAGTTAATATAATTAATGAGGGAAGTGTAGTTGCCACTCATCTCAACTCATTAGAATTTCAAAAGTGCTGGTGCAGAAAGTATTGTTTCAAGAATTGTTAATGTCACTAAAGTGGAAGATGTTATGTATCCCTGATTAGAAAATCTGACTAGCTTGTCTATGACCAGTTCAGATACCAAATTCTGGCAGCTCTTCTGTTATGAACTTATATTGAAGCTTTGTCCATGTGTATTCTTTTATAATATATAGGGTATTTAGTGTTAATTTTTATGTAATATGATATACTGTACTTTATACTAGTTACGTGGTGTACTGTTGTCATTACTCTGTAGAAATTGGAGGTGAGGCCTGTATAGGGTAGTGAATAATCAAGTTACGTCTTTTATGAGCTGATAGAGAGAGGAGTACAGCCTATGTTAGTTTGCAGACAGTCGGGGTAGACCTTCAGAATGCAGTCTATATTAGCTTGTAGAGAGTCAGAGCTACCCTAATTTTCAGGGTGATGAGATGTGCTCTGCAGTGATTTGAAGAAAGTTGTGATGATCCCTTTAGTGGCTGTTAAGAGCCAGGCTGTGCCTCATGTTGGTTTTCAGAAAGTCATTCATTAAAAACTGCAAGAAAAACCCAGCCATGCTAGAATTTTCCCTATGTGATACTTTAAACCTCCTGTAATGAAAGTCCATGGTATGTATGCAAATGACCCCTTAATCATCACTTAATCATCAGTTAAATCATCAAAACCTTAATCATCAATTGTTTCAGCTACATGACTTTGGAATGTCCATGACTTTTTTTTACTTTTTAAGTCTTTATATGTGTGTGTGTGTGTGTATACATGCATGTGTGTGTGTGTGTGTGTGTGTGTGTGTGTGTGTGTGTGTGTGTGTGTGTGTGTGTGTGTGTGTGTGCATGTGTATGTGTGTGTGTGCGTGCTTGTGTGTGTTTGTGTGTGAATGAGTATGTGTGTGCAAGTGTGAGTGCGAGTGAATATGTGTGCGCAAGTGTGAGTGTGCATGCTTGTATGTTTATATACATGTGTGTGTGTGCGTGCATTTGTGAGTGAGTGTGTATGTGTTTGCGAGTAGGTGTGTGTGTGTGTGTGTATGTGTGTGTGTGTGTGTGTGTGTGTGTGTGTGTGTGTGTGTGTGTGTGTGTGTGTGTGTGTGTGTGTGTGTGTGTGTGTGTTTTAGTTTTTTTTTGGCTTGGTAAGACCCACTAATTAATGCTATTGTTAGGTTATCCCAGGAGCATTAGTTTGAATATGGTCTTTGCTCAGAATGAAGCAGTATACAAGTGTAGGTTGATCCCATCTCATTATATTAAGTACTGATGTGTGCTTTCTGGGGCTGTGGAGACTGAATAGGTTTCATATCCGTAGCATGCAGTATCTCTTTGCCAGTGAGTCAGAAGTAAAACAACAGTGGACATCTACATACCAGTAACCCAGACCTTAATATATTTGCTTATACATGCCAGTGTTTGCCTTCAGCCATAGATGCAGTGGGGAGAAAGAAACACATTATTTAATAAAAGCAAATATGCAGTGCACTGACCTTGAATCTATGTAGAAGTATTTTTAAACAATGATGCCCAGCAACACTCAGGGGGGTATAAAACACCAGATATTATCCTTTCTTATATAAGAATGTACTATAATTGTCCAAGAGTGTGTGTTGTCTGCTACTGATTAAACACCCATAAATGTCTGAGTACAGATGACAACAGGCATTCATTACATCAGAAATTGTTTGCATGAGATATGTTCTCTGTAAAAATGTTCGCATTGTGTTCATGGAATAGAGCCCCTGTAATTTAGACTGAAGATAGCTTGTTATGACCTGTAAACTGAGATGGGTGAATGGTTTTAGTCTTGCTTCCTATGTCCAATCTATAATATAAAATTCAGCGTTAAATGGCATAATGTTTCCCATCATCATTATTGAAAACCACTCTATAAATATTCTTGTCAAGTCAACTGTTACACCCCTGTTTCTACCACAAGAACAGGGAGTACAAATGTCTGGGATTCCAAGGAAGTGACATGGCTGTGCTTGGGAGCTGGCTTTATATTTTTCAAGCCAAGGCTGGATGATTGATGACTGGAACCCATACAGGTTGAATGGACAGTGCTTAATGACCTTGACAACAGGCCAGCAAACGTCATAATGTCTGTCCTGCACATGTCTAATAATAGAATATGACAGAGAAACTTTATCTGTGTGTTGTCGTTTGGTATTTAAGAAGCAGAGTATTCTGCAGGATAAAAAAGCTTTTCAGCTTTATTCCACTGAAAAGATTTTTTTAGCTTTTTGTGCCAGTTTGTATTTCATTTTTTTTTTAAATCACAAGCAAGGCTGTCACTGGTAGCAAATGTGCCAGTGCAGTGGGAAGATCTATATTAGTGTTAACAATACTGGTTCACTAACAAGTTCATATTTTTGGAGGATGGTGTGGGGTAGGGTAGTAAAGATGGATCAGACACCTCTCAAATGTCCAGAATATTGCAGAATGTCCAGACACACACACACACACACACACACACACACACACACACACACACACACACACACACACACACACACACACACATGAAATTTAATGAAACATATGAGTTGTTTTTTATTGTGATGAATTATTAGGTGTGAATTGATTAATGCTTTTATCAACATTTGCAAATAGCAGAGATGACAGTATTAAAGCACATGATAGTAATATAGTGTGTGCAGATGGAAATGAACCGTAGAAGGGAGTCTGTAGTGAGCTGACTGTTTTCATTTGTATTTGTTTTGCAGACTGGCCGAGTGGATAAGAATTACCCCATGGTGAGCGGCCATACTGCACCAGTGCTCGACATTGACTGGTGCCCCCACAATGACAATGTGATCGCTAGCTCCTCGGATGACACAACCATCATGGTAAGCTATTCATGTGTCTCTCTGATTACAGATAAAACAGACGGTGCTGGAGAGAAAGTACTGTTCTTGTGCTTCGGTAGTCCAAGAACACTGGCAAACAGGAACCATTATTTATTTTTTAATTTTCTGTACACTCACAGGAAACTTGCAGAATGTTGGTCAGTTTCTATGAATGAGTAGGTTATTTCTCCATAATTATTATAGTTTATAACTACTTTTTTAAGACCAGGTACCTAAATGAGTGTTTATTTTCAGAGGTAATAAGTCAGCAGATAAAACCACCGAGACAGGAATGTATTGTGCTGAATGCAATTGCTGGGGTACTGTGGGGGGTGAAGTATGATAGTTTTCATATGTCATGAATGTTGGTTAAGTAAAGGTTGGGCCCACTGAAAACCATTGTTAACTTCTGTTACTGGGAGGTGGGTGCTGCTGCTGAGGTATGACCAGAGTTAAACACATGCTGTATTATATCACCTGGAAATAGGTCCTGCTGATGTGATATGACCAGAGTTAAACGGATACTGTATTATATCACTGGGAGATGGCTGCTGCTGATGTGATATGACCAGAGTTAAACGGATGCTGTATTATATCACCTGGAAATAGGTCCTGCTGATGTGATATGACCAGAGTTAAACGGATGCTGTATTATATCACCTGGAAATAGGTCCTGCTGATGTGATATGACCAGAGTTAAACGGATGCTGTATTATATCACTGGGAGATGGGTGCTGCTGCTGAGATATGACCAGAGTTAAATGGATGCTGTATTATATCACCTGGAAATGTTTCCTGTTGATGTGATATGACCAGAGTTAAATGGATGCTGTATTATATCACCTGGAAATAGGTCCTGCTGATGTGATATGACCAGAGTTAAACAGATGCTGTATTATATCACTGGGAGATGGGTGCTGCTGCTGAGATATGACCAGAGTTAAACGGATGCTGTATTATATCACTGGGAGATGGGTCCTGCTGATGAGATATGACCAGGGTTAAACGGATGCTAACTTATATCACAGATGGGTCCTGCTGCTGAGGTATGACCAGAGTTAAACGGATGTTAACATATATCACCTGGAAATGGGTCCTGCTGATGTGATATGACCAGAGTTAAACGGATGCTGTACTATATCACTGGGAGGTGGGTGCTGCTGCTGAGATATGACCAGAGTTAAACGGATGCTGTATTATATCACCTGGAAATGGGTCCTGCTAATGAGATATGACCAGAGTTAAATGGATGCTGTATTATATCACTGGGAGATGGGTCCTGCTAATGAGATATGACCAGGGTTAAAGGGATGCTAACTTATATCACCCGGAGATGGGTCCTGCTGCTGAAGTATGACCAGAGTTAAACGGATGTTAACTTATATCTCTGGGAAATGGGTGCTGCTGCTGTGATAAGACCAGGGTTAAATGAATGTTAAGTTATATCATTGGGAGATAAATGCTGGTGCTTTGATATGACCAGAGTTAAATGAATGTTAAGTTATATCACTGAGAGCTGGGAGCTGCTGCTGAGATATAACCAGGGTTAAATAAATTTGAACTTATATCACTGGGAGATGGGTGCTTCTGATGAGTTATGTCCAGGGTTAAATGGGTATTAATTTATGTCACTGGGAGATTGGTTAGCCTCAACATATGTTTCGTTTACCTCAGCAAGTCCTCTTTAGAATGGTAAACCATGGTTCTCATTCAGTAATGCCATATGTCTGACTGCCTTGTTGGGCATTCATGACAATAATAAAGAAACAATGGTGGTGCCATTGTTGGACTGTTGTCATCATCTTTGCTCCACTATGCTATGGTGGGAAATGTAAGGAAAACTGTGATGAAGCCTGATGTTTCTGTGCTTTGGAGCAGGATAGGGAGGGAGTACCTCTCAACCTCTTAGAGCAAAAAATCTGGACAAAGCCTAAAATGATGGGGGGACAAATAGGGACAGATTTTAAATATTGCTCTTACAAACTTAGAAAGTTGACAGAGTAATAGCTTTTGCATTAGCATGAATTTTCTGAAGGATGTGGAGTCTTAACCTCAAATGTTTGTCATTATTTAATGACTTCAATCCTCAGCTATTTGCCAGAAAGGTACAGATTTTAGGAGGAACACACCAAAAATATGAGGCAAAAATCTGGACATTCTGCAAAAATCTGTACAGTTAAGAGGTATATAACCACTCTTATGTTGGAGGCTAGTTAAATATTGGTAGTTGGCACTTTTAAATTATTGAAGAAAAGAAAAGAAAAGGCACAGAACAACATATACTTAGAAAAAGCACAAAATAGTGTCTGCATAGGTAGTTGACTTGTTGGAAGCCTTCTGCACTGGAGTCTTATATTCCATGACACAACCTTGGAGCTTACATTGGGGGGGGGGGGGTCAGGGTGAATCGTGCACATCACAGGTAAAATTATCTGTACAATAAAAAAATCTCTGAGACTGCAGAGACAAACCCTGTTAACACTTGTTACAGATAGTTTAAATCAACACACTGAATTCCAACACTGTTAAGTTTCTAGGTCTTAAAACATTATGTACTTTGTATGTAATAAAATTAGTTTGCTGTAACACTCCAGAGGTTCTTGAACACATGTAGTAATGACTTGATGATATACTCACATTTCAAGAATAGTGGTTTTCATTTGGCTTCTTGAAGTATTTTGTGACTTTGTTTATTGACCAATGAATACTGCATTTTAGGCAACATGTAGATATGACTCTGTGGGTTTCCTTAAAAACTTTAAAGATAGTACATTTAAATCAGCCTAACTGACTGTTCTGTGTAACTGCTGCCCTGTTAGGAGTTGCGTTATCAGCTACATTGGTTTATTTCTTAGCTGTAGATAACATGTTGTCAGTGATGTCAGCACATCATTTTACACTTCCTTATGTGGCTTCCAGATTTCCATTGACACTGTAACCTGACCATTTCGCCCAGCCTCCAGCTTGCATATTGAACTCTTGGCCACAGCTAGAGGTCATTAAAGCAACTGTACTTAAATCATTGTATTCCTGCTAGTGAAGAAATATTTGTTTTCCCTGGGATAGTTGATGTCTGTCTTGGAACCTGGATCTCTCACCACACAAAGGTTATTAGCATCTCAAGATAAGTTATAACCACAATATCAAGTGGATATAAGATAAGCTATAACCACTATATCAAGTGAATATAGTGAATATAGCTTTCACACCATAAGTTTCTTGTCCATTAAATGCATTGCATTTAAATGTGCCAAACTTGTTTGCCTTGTAGCACAGCACAGTTTTATGTTATTAATCCACTTCCTTATACATTGTAGATATCTGATTTAATTTAGTTTTGAGAATGAAGGTACGTTTGCACTGAGGTTTCTTACTAAATGAACTTAACAACATGCAGATAGAAAGAGGCATGTCTTTGAAGTCCATGTGAACTGCAGAAAGTCACTGTATTGCTATCCATCACCTTGTAGCACCACTGTCTCTCCACTGTCTGTCCAAAACATATTGAATCCCTCAGTTCTGCATTCTCGAATTATGGGTATGCAGTATATATAGCATATCTGGACCTGGCTAAGGCCTTTGATGCTATTCCCATGCAGTCATTACTGACAAACTTGTAAATCTGGATAAAAATCCCTATGATGTGCAGTAGATAGTTAACTGGTTGTCTGACAGAACTCAATGTAGTTAGAGTTGCAGGTGCCACTTCTGAAAATCGTACCAAAGGTATACCACAAAGCTTAGTTTTGCCCTCTCTTATTTGGTTTCTGTTTCTCAGACCTCCAGGCCAACACTATTGATCTATGGTTATTTAAGTTTTTAGATAACTGCAAATTGGATGCTGTTATTCCATCTTCCACTTAGACCATGTTAACAGTTAATGCAAGGACAATGGTCTCATATTAAATGTGAAAAAATGTAGTATAGTTAATTTTGTTAAACAAAATATTTTCACATATCAGATAAGTGCTAAACTATTGCAGTCAGTGGCTGTTGTAAAATATTTAGGTACTCTTGTTGATAATTCCTTATCTTTTGGTCATCATGTCTCTATAATAGTTATGAAGGCCTTCTTTCTGGCTCATCCAATTTTTAAAGACATCTTCTCTAGATCCAAAGAAGTCTTAATTCCCCTTTACTTGTATCTCACCAGACCCATTATTGAATGTAATACCCCTTTTGACTTGTAATTGTCTAAACATATCATTCAACTTGAAACCAAAAAAACATCAAATGAATAACTGTTTCAAATGATAAAACTACAAAAATCACTAAAGGAAAACTCAAATGCAGGGAGGTTTATAATGATTTAGCACTTTTGTCCTTTAAATGAAGAACTTCATCAGAATACATACACAGCCCCATAAATTTAAATAGTTTACAAACAAGTAAAACATAGTATGAATGGTTAATTTCCTAGCCTATCAGTTTTAACTTTTAAATGAGGTGACAAAAATACATGATTAATCAGTCCTGGGGAAACATCAGCATTCAGGAGTACTTGCCAATATAATTCTGTGTACAAGAGCTTGTTCTCTCAATCACTTCCATGTCGGACTTTTGTTGACCTTCTCCAAAATAAAAAGATAAAAACTTAAAGCCTTCACATTCCAGAGAATGTTTATATGGAGCATTAGTATTGTCTGTTTTTCTGTTACATAAAATGTTCATATATTCTTTTTCTTAAAATCCACTTTGTTTTGCCAATGTAAAATACTGAACATTTTGAACACAAAGCAATATTAATCACACCGCTGGTACTACAATTTCCAAAGCACAAAACGGTGAAACCAGAAGAGCCACGAAGCAACACTAACCATAAAACCAAACTGTTTATTAAGTGCTTTCATCAGCAGCATCAGCTGACTTCTTCAGAATACATTCACCATATAGTCATCGTAACATTTAAAGTAAAAACTGATCACATGTCAGTAACAGGACGTTTGACTTAAAGATACAAAAACCTATAAAAAGAAAAACATCTTAAATTGTTATATACGACATCAAAGCTACTCAAGTTTAGAGAATTATGGTGGCAAATTAGAGTCAATGCTACTTGTCCACCTGGTCTCAATGATAATGTCAGCCTGAGTTGTTTCTTGAAATTACATTCACATTTTGGTTGATTGTCTATATTTTTAAAGTTTGCTTAGGCACAACATTTTATTATTCACTATTAGACGGTTTTCTTATAGTAAGTTTTGATGTCGTATATAACAATTTAAGATGCTTTTTTTGTGTCTATCTTGTATCACTCTCCTTAAAGTTGGAAAGAACTTTTGAATTTAGGTTATTGTTCGAGGTTGTAATGGTCTACAGATTGATTTCCTAATACTTTCCTATGAGCCTATGTCAGTTTGAACAGAACATTGCAATATCGTCCTCAGTAAACATGAAAGTTATTGTAATTAATCAGCAGAATCAGGTGTATTACTGAAGGAACTTTACTAGAATTTAAGTAGGAAGAAGCTTGGAGCAACTTGATTGGATTTTCTGTTATAGAGAAAGAAATTGAAATACCCTGTAACAAATTCTACAGTGTATTAACTGAAGTGATACACCACAAAATGCAATACCACGGTGCACCTTTTTGCCTTACAGTAAGTGTAAAGAAATTCATTGGTTAGAAAATGCAAGTTTATGCAACCTACAAGATTACAATTAAACAAATTAAGGTATAACATATATGTTAAAAATTGTGAAAACATTCTATTTTGGCATTGCCCTGCCTTGACCATCAAGCCTTTCCTAGGACCCCTCCCCACTTGTCAATGCTCAGTGGCTTGAATTTTTATCCCCTCCTTCCTAGATCCTAAGTTACTGAACTAATTTGCTTTCCTGCCCTTCCACCTAGTCTACCAGCAGAGATTGACCCTAGCATTCAGTCAGTGATCAGAACAGCCCATAACTTAGCATACCATCCAGTAATGATGTGTGAAATCCCCTCCTCATGGGTTTCTGTTATTGCATGTTATTGACCCATCTAGTTCCTGTAACTACCATTGACTCACAAGTTACCCCATTACACACAACAGGTATGATATGCATGTTACCTGAATTACCTGCATTATGATGCTAGTGAGATTTGTGATAACTCTATTCAAGAACTCATTGACATAATACAGAGTAGACATTTTTGCATACTGCACTACATACCTTTTGCTCCACTAGAATAAACCTACCCTGCTAAAGCTCATGTCAATACCCTGTGCTGAGTTTTTAGTGTGGTGGAGGCACGATCCACCATGTTGCAAGCCTAGCTTCAGTAATTCATTCCATGTATTTACAGAAGGACAGAGAGTAATCAATAAGCAACTATTGACCATTAAATATCATGCAGTTTGTTGACAGAATGATGAAAAAGTTAGGTTTATCATTCAGCATCATTTTATGTACTAGCAGTAACCTTTATAATGGAAGGTTTGTACTATTAGTCATTTTGCATGAAACTGGCAGGTGATTTAGTATTTATGGATTACATTAACGCATTTGATACTCTGTATCATAATCTGCTGATAATGAATGCGAAGATTCACTGTGTGATCAGCCAGTTAGTTGATGAATAACTCACCAGTTAGCTAAAGGGAAAGCTGCAGTTAGGATGATGGGCTGTTCTTACTGGTGAGCTTTACAGAGAAGAATGTCTTACATGGTTCCTAGTAGGACCCACATCTATTTGTTTCTCATGAACTGTCCAGCCTCCTGTAGAGTTATAGTAAAATATGCAAATGATTTCAAGTTATTCTGTTCTTCTTAAGCAGCACAAACCTATAATTAGACATTTACTAATCTTCTTTATCCATTAAGTTACAGCTTAAGCTCCAGATAAAAAAACATTAAGGTAGTACCTCAAAGATACTGTGACACAGTGGTTTGGATTGTTATCTCACTGCGGGAGGTTCTCTGATTTGATTCCTGGGTAGGATCCTTCAGTATGGAGTCTGCATGTCCTTGTCTTTGTGTGGGTTTTCACTGAGTATTGAAGTTTCCTCCAATGTCATTCAGCAACAGTGTGGTGTGTGTGTGTGTGTGTGTGTGTGTGTGTGTGTGTGTGTGTGTGTGTGTGTGTGTGTGTGTGTGTGTGTGTGTGTGTGTGTGTGTGTGTGTGTGTGTGTGTGTGTGTGTGTGTGTGTGTGTGTGTGTGTGTGTGTGTGTGTGTGTGTGTGTGTGTGTGTGTGTGTGTGTGTGTGTGTGTGTGTGTGTGTGTGTGTGAGTGTGTGTGTGTGTGTGTGTGTGTGTGTGTGTGTGTGTGTGTGTGTGTGTGTGTGTGTGCAGGTGTGCATGCGTGTGTGTAGATGTGCATGTGTGTGTGTGTGTGTGTGTGTGTGTGTTTGTGTGTGCGTGTTTGCATCTATGTGTGTGTGTGTGTGTGTGTGTGTGTGTGTGTGTGTGTGTGTGTGGGCGTGTGCGCGTGTGCACATGTGTGCTCCTGTGTGTGTGTATAATGTAGAAGAAAGGCCTGGAAAAATATTTCCATTCTCTTCTTGCCTACTAAACTCCATGGCTGGTGGAAGCTGTTCATGGAGTCATACTAGACGTCAGACATGAGTTTTACATGGATGGATTTCCTCAATGAGTCTTTTGGCAATGTTATTATTATAAATGCAGAACCACCGCACGGCACAATCCACCTTCAATGTAGTATCGTTGTGTAGACCAAAAAACACTCCTTGGATATACAAACAGTATGAATTTATTAAGACAAGCAAAACGACTAAGCGCTTTCGCCAGCAACCTGGCTTCTTCAGAGTAGTTTGTTACATCCTTAAACACACATATATATCCTACAAAAACTGATTTCATTGGTCAAAAACTCATTACTCCTGAATAATTAATTAATAATTAAAAACCTTGCTAATACTTCATTATTTATAATAAATTCACTTTTTATACATACATTCTTTCTCATTTCAAAATATTTATCTAATAAATATCAATACAACTGTATTACTGAATATCTAATACAGAACAATGTTAAAAATACAAAAATTATAGTTAAAAAATCTATCTAATAATACCATAACTAACTGTGGTTAACAAACTAAATTATATAACTAAATGTTATAAAATACGTTTCAACCTTCAAATCTGCTGGGCCCTAAGTTTTAACAGAGGTTTAAGGGAAATAAAATCATTTAGGCCAGGTGGTCTACAAGCATCCAGCCTTAGCTGCCATTCTGTCTCTAAAGCTCCTACTCTGCTAGAAACATCCCCTCCTTCCCCAAAGTCCCATACTCGCCCTATAACAAAAAATATAAACTTTTTGAAAGATGCACATCTATTGCTGTGTAAGAAAAGCGCATTATGTAGATCTTTATTCTTGATGGATCTTATATGCTCAGCTATCCTGTCACGCAATTTCCTGACAGTTTTACCCACATAATACGCCTCACATGATGTGCAAGTTGCCAAGTAGATCACATTCTTTGTCAAACAGGTACAACGCCCAGGACATCCAATGGTGTATTTGTGCCCTTCTACACAAACATATGTCCCCTCATTGATGTACCTACAGCAATTACACATCCCACACCTTTTCATAACAGATTTATATATCTTCCTATTTTTCTTTTCCAAAATATTTTTCATATTTTGGCCTCTACTATACACTATCACCGGTCCAGCTCCTAGTATATTTTTACTCTCCTCACACAAAACAGTATCCCATGCAGCTCTTAATATATTGGACAGTTCAGGTGACCTATGATTGTACTGCATTACACATCTTAGATCACCACTTTTCCCCTTTTGTTGTTCATTGATCAAATCTACTCCACTACATAAAATAGGTGCATACCTACCATTTCTTTCCCTTAACACATCTTTCCTAACACTAAGGAGTAATTTCAAGGGGTACCCTCTGTCCAGGAACATCCCAATCAATTTAAATAACTCCTCTTTAAATATAGCATCATTGCTCACCAATCTTGAAGTCCTTATCATTTGTCCCCTGATTACTCCTTTGCGCTGATGAAAGGGGTGGCAGCTGCTGTAGTGTAATAGTGAATTGGAGTAATTCTCCTTTCTATAGATGTTACTCTCAAATCCTCCATTCTTCTTAATAATCATTAAATCCAAGAAATTCATCCTTTCCTCATGCCATTTGAAAGTGAATTTCAAAAATTCAGTTGTTTCATTTAGATAATTAACAAACTCAATAGCTGATTGCTCATCCCCTTTCCATAAGATCAGGATATCATCCAAGAATCTATTATACATAATTACATTATCCGTGTAATATTTAGATGAAAAAATGTGTGCTTTCTCCCATATCAATAACACTGCATTTGCAAACACTGGGGCACATCTCGCACCCATGGCTACTCCTGATACTTGCTGATGTAGCTCTCCCTCAAACAAGATGAAATTGTTTTTCAACACAAGCTCCATTAACTCACGTACGAAATTTGCCTTTGTCCCTTCTATCAACCCACTCACAATCATAGCCTCATAAAACATTTCTAATCCTTGTTCATGCGGTATGACAGAGAATAAGTTTACAACATCAATTGTAAGAAATCCAAACGCAACATTCCCTGTTTCTATTTTCCTCAACCCGTGCCATGCCAGTGCCATGAATCCCTTACAATGTGTTGGGCTGCACTAACCACATCCTTGACAGCCACATCAACATATGCTGCAAGGGTTTCCGTTTTCGATCCCCGTGCTGAAACAATGGGCCTAAACTGTAATTTCACTGCCCCCTTGTGAACCTTTGGAATACCAAACAGGTTAGGAAGTCTCGGATATTCTACATGCAAATAATTGTATTCAATTTCATTGATATATCCCTGAAACAATGCATCGTGCAGATATAAATCAATTTTATAATAGGCCCTGTTGACCTCACCCCTTGAAACAGCAGCATATGTATCGTCACTATTCAGGATGGCAGACATTTGTGAAATGTAATCAGTATTGGTCATCACCACCATCCCTTCCCCTTTATCTGGCTTCATGAATCTATACAGTCCAGATTTCTTGAGATCATCCACCAATTCCCTCTCTTGCCGTGTTAAATTGTCATTAACGTAGTGAACATTACTAAGAGTTTTCCGCATTTGTGTTTCAACTAACTTTTCAAAACCCAATATCTCAGAATTAATGGGAGGAATGAATGTACTCTTTCTTTTAAAATAACTTGTACTGTTAACAGGGTCTGTGTTTACTTCCCACACTAACCTTTCCTTGTTCGCAAAAAACATTTTCAAATTCATTTGCCTTGTGAACATTTTAACTTCCATATTATTATACTGTACTATGCCTGTAGCTCATGTCATGTCTCAAGTAAGTCCTCAGTCCAGCCCAACCACCTGGTTAACAAAATTATGCCTATCTAGTAGTAAAGATCTGCTATGTTCTTTCAGGCCTTTATCACTTACTTGGATAATTAGATGAATGAGAAGTAGTTAACGTATAGTTCTCACAGCTGTAAGGTCATGTGTCTGGTCATTTGTCTGGAAGTGCAGAAGGGCATTGGTGTACCCTCTGAGCTGGATGATGATTAGTTAGAGATAGTAACAGACAGTTAGGATCACTTATGACAAATAATGGTTTATTTTACTAAGAAATGCATTGTTGCACATGCATGTGTTTGCTTTATTTGGGGGTCTGGCATATAAATATTATTCTAGCTGGTCAAATTGTCTAGCCATTTTTTTATTTTTCTTCATTGTTTAAAGCAATTTGCAAAAGTGTTAACTGGCAAAAGTGGACTTGGTTATTAAGACAGACTAAAGCCTAAATATCCGACTTAAACACTTCAAAATATAGAAGAATAAAAAATAAAAAACACAAAGTACCAAATTTCAGGAGCAGGTGCAAAGCTTTCATTCTTTATTAGTGTGAAGAACTTCATCAGGCAAAACAATGAACATCGGAGCAAAAGTTAAGATTGGAGAGTTTTTATACCTTAAAGCCTAAGTATGTACAGATTTCCTGTGCTGAATGTGCTTTGTTTTATGTTCTAGTTTAACTGTTTTACTATTTGCTATGTAAATATTCACAAGTTGACTGTTATTATGACTATGTTTGTAACCCAGGCTGCCTGAAATTGATCAAATTTGATCAGTACTCTACTCCAGCAAGCAAAAATAAAATAAATAAATCATTATTTTTTATTCTCCTTTTATACAGAAGGAAGTGGGAACTTAGATTTACTCTTTAAATTGCTTGGTAATAATGACTGAGGAAATGTCCAGCAAAGTAGTTTGTTAAAAGTACATCACATACAAAGGGATATCATTACAATGTAATGGCCACAAATAGAAGAATGAAACTGTTTAATCACCGAGCAGTAAGGATTCGCAATAGTCTTATTTATTTAATTCACTTTTACTGGGCAGAGAAGCCTGTTTAGTCATCACCCAAGCCAAGAAGGCAGCAACAATTACATAACAGCAGGTGATGTACAAAAGCAGCACTCACATTCTGAGCTAAATGTACGCATCTTAGGCCGTTAGCACAAGTATATGAATAGATATTACATAACAGCAGGTAATGTACAAAAGCAGCACTCACATTCTGAGCTAAATGTACGCATCTTAGGCCGTTAGCACAAGTATATGAATAGATATTACATAACAGCAGGTAATGTACAAAAGCAGCACTCACATTCTGAGCTAAATGTACGCATCTTAGGCCGTTAGCACAAGTATATGAATAGATATTACATAACAGCAGGTAATGTACAAAAGCAGCACTCACATTCTGAGCTAAATGTACGCATCTTAGGCCGTTAGCACAAGTATATGAATAGATATTACATAACAGCAGGTAATGTACAAAAGCAGCAGTCACATTCTGAGCTAAATGTACGCATCTTAGGCCATTAGCACAAGTATATGAATAGATATTACATAACAGCAGGTAATGTACAAAAGCAGCGCTCACATTCTGAGCTAAATGTACGCATCTTAGGCCATTAGCACAAGTATATGAATAGATATTACATAACAGCAGGTAATGTACAAAAGCAGCGCTCACATTCTGAGCTAAATGTACGCATCTTAAGCCATTAGCACAAGTATATGAATAGATATTACATAACAGCAGGTAATGTACAAAAGCAGCGCTCACATTCTGAGCTAAATGTACGCATCTTAGGCCGTTAGCACAAGTATATGAATAGATATTACATAACAGCAGGTAATGTACAAAAGCAGCACTCACATTCTGAGCTAAATGTACGCATCTTAGGCCATTAGCACAAGTATATGAATAAATTTGTACTTGTAACTGGAAGTTAAGTAATTAAATGGATTCATGTTGATTTGCTGAGGGCAATTTTTGTGAGTGCTGTTCATGGGAATTAAAATAGCTGAAAATCACTCTCAGTGGAAAAGCAACATTTTATTAACAGGGGCTAGCCCCTTACAGCACCACCCCCAAGTTGGGAAGACTCCCCACAACTCCCAACTTATGTATATTATCTTCATATTTGCACAACAATGGAGAAAAGTGCAATGTCTTTGATCTTTGAAAGTGATTTTTAGTGATTATGCTTCACATAAATGACAGTTACTATCAGCGAATTGACTTGTTGCTTGTTAGATACTTGTAGAAAATGTGTTAATATGGTACACAGCACAATATTTGTATAGTTACATTTAGTTTGCAAAAAAAAATGCATACAGTGTCTGTGGGAGACATTCATAAAGATACCACAACATGTACACCTTTTGTACACGTTACAGTAAACTTTTCATATTCGGTAAAGGTCCTGTGCTGCATGGTGCTCTAGCACAAAGATATGTATGACCATGCAGGGCTGGCTTCATGGCCATGCTGAGTGCTAATGCAGCAGTCTGGGGGGAGATGTTTATGTTAATTAGCCATTTGCTGTCTCCCCTGGAAATGTCTCCAGGAAGACATCTACATGTCGAGCAATTCTAGGAATTGCTTGGATGTGTAGAGTAGCACAGCTGGCCCCACCACATCGTGGCAGTGAGAACAGCAAAAATGTTGTGTTCATCCATTGAACATAACTGTAGTATGGGGATTGGGATTGGGGGGAGCCACTAGATACCAGGGATTACTCTACATTTAAGTGCTATAATGACACCAACTTCAGTGCAGGGGTTGGGGGTTGAGGTAAAGCACTAGACACCAGGGATTACTCTATACTTAAGTGCCATAATGACACTGACTTCCCTGTGGGGATTAGGGGATGGTAGAAATACTAGATAGGGTGAAGACAGACAAGTCAGGTACTGAGAGGGTAATGGTGAGTTTTAGTTTGAATGTGTACTTCTGTGTATGTGGGAAAGTGATTGTGGAGGGGGGGGGTCTAATGCCATAAAGATCAGCAATGATCGGCACACCCTGGAAGTAAATGTGATTCAGAGACATGCAGATTAACTAATAATGAGGTCTTACTTTGTCACAGCTAACATGTCTCTGAATCGCATATAGGTATGTTGTGGGAAAAGGGCAGTTTTAGCACGAGCCATATGGCTTATATTAGACACTTTAATGAATTCCTAGGTTTGTCATTTTTTAATAATGTTCAAGAATAAGTTGCTGCTTTGGACTGTTTTATTAAATGCTGTGCCCTGAAGGGAGCTTGTTCCTGTGGAAATAATCCTTCTGGGAACTGATCAGTTGCTTCAGTCTGGAGGAAGGTTTGTACCACTTTTGGAGTGAATGCTCGCTAAGTACGCCTGCTTCTGTGTGCCTTTTAGTGGTGCAGTTCAGTGAAAGAGTTTTACAGGAGAGACAGCAAAGCTCTTTACAATTAATTTAATTTAACATCTGCTGCTATTTGTAAATAGATCATTTAAAATATCTTTAATTATTCTGCTTCCTTTTTTACAGTATTGTCCTGCTTCTTTCTATGTAGTAACATCATTATTCAAAGAGAGGAAACTGTGAACTTAAGCAAACTGTTAGGACAGCTTTAAAGCAGCTGTTAAAAATGCAAATTTATTTGTTAGGTGATACAGAAATAACATTTGGCAAGTGTGCAAGAAATTTAAACAGTTTGTTTTTGTTTTATTATTGTCAATATTTGGCTCTGACCTTTAACAAATGGCATTTGTCTGTCATGTTACTCTGAATGTATAGAGTCCACGTACAAAACATTCTCACTTTGTGAAATAGGCTGCTGATACAGAATTTTATTTTTACATTTTAACTGAAACATAGCTTTACTGAAAGGTATTGTCCAAAGATTCTGTGACAGATGTGTAGATAGTTTAAATTAGATGTAAAGGTCAGCTCAAAAACATAAACCCAGAGGTGATGTTACATTAAGTTTTGAGAGGGATTTAAAGGTGGCTTTTATAAAATACATACATTTAAAAAATGGTTGTTGGGAGCAGTATATCTTGATTAGAGTGAAATTTAATGTCTTAGGGTTTCTTTGATAATTGTATTGGTTCAAGTACTTTTCAAAGAAATATTTGGAAACTGTTGCTGTAGTTAGCAAAATAAAGTATAAGAGCCCATAGAGCTTTATAACTTTACATGCTTTGGAACAAGATCCCAGTTCGTATTAGGCAGAGCCCCTCACTGACTCTCTTCAAGAGAAGTCTTGATGAGTGGATGGGAGATCGTAAATTTACCCCAGGGGTCACATCTGTGTCACTGCTAGACAGGGGCACAGTAAACTAATTCTATTATATAAGGGGACCTTCATTGTGTCACTACTAGACAGAGGCACAGTATTCTAAATTTATTCTGTACATTTTTTGTACCATTTCATGGGGTGGCATAAGCCACATCACTATGGCTAGGCTTACAAATGCCCCAGGTCAGATAGCCTAGTACTATACTATGAAACTATGAAACTATGTTGCTTGGAATGTTATAGTAGGAAATTAAATATGTGAAACACATCACTGGCAGGTTTTGAATAATAGTAATGACTCATAATTGACTCATTATTGATTTTTACAGCATTCAGGCCCAAGAGCTGTCAAGGAACATTGATTCACTTAAGTTTATGTCATAAATCACATCACCCATCCAACTTTCAAAATTTAATTTAAACTGGTCAATTGTATTTGATAGTCTAATTTTACTTGGGATTTATTCCATATTCTTGAGGATGACAGTGCATATAAATGTTCCCATGACGTTACTGCTACACTTTATTATTTTAAAATTTATATTATCATTCCTGTGATTGTAGCAATTTGTAGACATTGATGTGTTACATACTGCTTGTAATGCTGTTAAAAATCTTACCAAGAATCACCTTCCCTCTTACGTGTCTATAATGAAGAGAATATAAATCTAGCTTTTTTGCATAAATCAGTGTATGTTTGATTTCTAACTGATAGTATCTTTTTAGTGAATTTACTCTGTGCATATTCTATTATACTATTATATCTAGATGAGTTTTGGTAAGATTACAAAAACAATTATTGTATTTTGGAATTGTTGAAATGTATGTTTTATATATATATAGACTAAAATGACATAATCCCCCAGTGTTTTTGATTTAAGTATAAGACCAGACATTCTTAATGCTTTTGTTCTGATTTTATTTACAGTATTAGTTAAGGAAAAGTCAGTATAGGCCACGGTGGTGCAGCAGTTAGTGTTGTCTTCTCACAGCAAGAGGTTCTCCGGTTCAATTCTCGGCTGGAGTGCCTTCTGTGTGGAGTCGGCATGTCCTCCCCATGGTTGAGTGACATTAAAGACATGCAGGCAGGTGCATGCGTTAATGGGTGTGCCTTCGTTGAAGGTTGGGCATCGGGCTGGCACCTCGGCACCGTAAAAATCTACTGCCAATCATAAGCGGACCGGTGTTCTGTTGTTAGCGACCCCTAACCTAGAAAAGCCGAAAGACATTACTTTACTTACTAGTTAAGGAAAAGTCAGTAAGTAATATGAGTATCTAGATTCCTACATTCTTTGGTTTCATGAAGTTTAATACCATTAAGAATAACTTCTTGAGTAATTATGAGTTTATCTATATAAATCACCTGACACTTTGGATAACTGAACTGTAACCCTGTTGAGTTTACCTACTTAGAGATGTCATTCAAATAGTTATTGATTTCATCCATATCTCTTGCAGAGTCCACTATAAAATCTATTTTCTAGTCATTTGCATATTTTGTGATTGAGTAATGTTGGTTGGTTGGATAGGTTGAAAAAACAGACCAAACAACAGTGGGCCCAATACTGATACTTGCGGGGCACCTTGAGAAAATGGAAGAAATTCAGCTTGAGTACTCTTAATTGAAACACACTGAATCCAATTAGTCAGACAGTTAAGAACCCAGTTGCTTAAGAATGGATTAAATCCACAATCTTGTAATGTTTAATTACTGAAGTATGGACAAAGGTACAAATGATTTGGCTAAGTTAATAAAAATAATCCCCATGTTTACAGATTGTTCTATAGCTTCAGTACCTATGCCACAAAATTCCACCAAATTAGCCAGAGTGGATTTTCCATGACAAAAAAACATGCTGGTGTATATCCAAAAATCCATTATGGTTATTCGGATCAAGTAATGAATGCCACATACACCTTTCAAAACATTTACAATGAACTGCTGTTGAGCTAATGGGCTGATAATTAAAATTTTCTAAATTACTACTCTTCTTATAGACTGGACAGATTATTGATTTTTTTTTTTTTTTTGCAGGCTGATGGAACAACAAGGGTATTTAAAAATTTATTAAACATAGTAATGTAGGTAATAAGAACTTTTCAATTCTTGTTCATAGGTTCATAGGTTCATAGGTTGGTACTAGGCTATCAGCCCTAGGGCCTATTCAAGCCTAGCCATAACAATTCCCTGGCTATTTCTTCCCACATTATTTACTTTCCTGGACCCCTGTCTAGCAGGGCGACTGACATGATCCCTGGGGTGAATTTCCTTTCTCCCATCCAATCGTCAAGGTTCCTCTTGAAGAGGTCCAAAGAGGCACTCTACTTGACATGTATGGGCAATCTATTCCAGAGTCTGGGGAGTCTCTGGGTCAGGAACCTATCCCTGCAGCATGTTTTGTTTATTGTGATGACAAGGTTTAGATCCCTGGAGCATGTAGCTCTGAGGGATTGGGATTTCTTTAAGTGTAGCATGTCCAACAGCTCTGGGTTTGACATGGCCTTGTATGTTAAGCAGAGATTGCCTCTGAGTAGATGATATGTGACAGAGTATAGCTGGAGTTTTTTAAGGCGGTCAGCGTAGGGCATCTGCTTTAGGCCTGTGATTCTTTTAGTGAGGTATTTCTGAGGCCTTTCCAGTTGTTGCAGATGTCTTGAGAGGTGCATACCAAATGGGGCATTGTAGTCTATAATGGGTCTAATGAGGGATGAGTACAGTGGGACAATGACCTCCTTTTTTCTGGATGAAAAGCCCTTCGTGATGAGGTGTGCCACATAGAAGGATTTTCTGACTGTTGTGGCGATGTGGTTATCGAAGGTGAGACCACTGTCCACCTGTGTCCCTAAGTCTCTTATCACACTTTCTGTGTTTAGTGTACTGCCACCTATATGGTAATTCATGGATACATGTTTTTCCCAAAGGGGATAACAATACATTTCTTGGCATTGAGCTTGAGCCCATGGCTCTGGCACCAAGCATCTGTTTCTGTAAGGCCCTTTTGTAGAGTATCCACATTATTTGGGGATTCAATAATGGCTCCCAGTTTGCAATCATCTGCAAACTTTGTTAGCCAGAGTCCCTTAGTGTTGACCTGTACTTCAGAGAAGTAGATGCCAAACAAGAGCGGCCCCAGGACTGAACCCTGAGGTACTCCACTTGTCACTTGTCTGGAGCTGGATTTGGAGTCGGCTACGTTTACAGTGTGGGTTCTATCAGTAAGCCATTTAGCAACCCATTGGGTGACATAGGGATTAATGCCCAACTTAGTAAGTTTATCTATGATTCCAGTGTGGGGGATGGTGTCAAAGGCCTTGGCAAGGTCTAGAAAGGCTGTGTGGACCACCTTACCCTTGTCCATGGCTCTGGAGACTGATTCAAAGAAGTCAATCAGGTTCAGGAGACAAGATCGGCCCTTCATAAACCCAAACTGGGTGGGGTCCAGTGTTTGAAGGTTGCCAATGTCTTTGTTTATAAGTTCCATGATAATACGCTCCATGGCCTTGCAGATAAGGCTTGTCAGACTGATGGGACGGTAGTTTCCGGGATCCAAGGTGGATCCCCCCTTGTGAATTGGGATAACTGTAGCTCTGTGCCACTCAGTGGGCATGAAACCTGAGGTGAGGCTATGATTAAACATGACACTTAGGTGAGGTGCCAGTTCATATTGTAGTTCATGTAGTACACAGCCCGGGATGTCATCTGGTCCCATGGATGCTGTATTCTTGGCTTTAGAGAGTGCGTTTTGTACCTGTGTGGCCGTTATTACTGGAATTTGGCAATCTTCCGGTATTGAGATGGGCCATTTAGGGGGGAGAGGGGGTGAAGTTGGCACTGAATCGATCTGCCAGGATATTGGCAATATCCTTCGGATCAGTATATTTAATGCCATTCTATTTTAGCTCAGAGCAGATCTGAGCATTGCCATTTAGATTCTTGACATAGTTATAGAATGCTTTGTGGTTGTCTTTGGAATCTTTGGCAATTTTATTTTCGTAACTAGCTTTGGAGGATTTTATGAGGCATCTCAGTTTCTTACTGAGGCTAGTAAGGGAGTTTTTTGCATCCTGGGATTTTCCTCTTTTCTGCAAAAGTTTCTTCCTTTTGTTGAAAAGTTTGTTTATGGCAGGGGACCACCAGATTGGCTTCCTTTTTGGATGAGAGCATTTTGGTTCTATTTGGGATGGCACGATTCATGCATGAGTGGATGTGCTCGTACAGTGCCTTAGTGTAGGATTCAGCAGTTGAACTTTCAGTTCCCATCTGCATGGGTGTCATGAAGTTTGTCACTTCTGACTTGAGTAGCATGAAGTTGGCTTTGGAGAAGTTTTTTATGGTTGTTTCTTTACTGGGGGGTGGGGTGGGATGTGGATGTTAAGGGTGATTAGCTTATGGTCAGACCTGACTAATGAGGGGGTGACCATAGGTATGGAGCATTGATTTCCCATGTTGGTAATGACCAGGTCTAGGATATTGGAGCCCCTGGTGGGACTATGGATTAGATGATCCAGGGCATTGAAATTTATGAATTCCAAGAACCGTTGTGCAAAGGTGTTGGGACATGAGTAGTTTTCCCAGTTAATGGCAGGGTAGTTAAAATCACCCAGTATTAGGGTGTTTGGTTCTATCTTAATATTTACCAGTATGTTTAGAAAGGTGTAGTGAGAATCTTGGGGTATGGTGGGGGATCTGTAGCAAGCTACAATTTGGATTGCAGTCTTACCTAGTGTTAGTTGAACTTGGAGAATTTCAGACACATTGTGTTGGCCAACTAGCCTGGTGGTGTGAATATCCTTGGTGAATATTGACACTCCTCCACCTTTAGTGTTTCGGTCCTGGTTTGGTGACCGAATAGTGTGGTAAGAGTTGTAGCCTGGTATTGCAGGGGTGCTCTCTGGAGCCTTGAACCAGGTCTCAGTTACTGCACAGATATTGATGTTCTCCATTTTTAGGAGTGCCTCGAGAGAGTGCATTTTGAGGTTTAGACTTCTAGCATTGAGTAGCATTACCTTCAGATTTTGCATGCTTGTACCTGTTACGGTGGTGGTTTTGTCCTTTGAAGTTTGCCTAAAAAGGCACTATAGGGGTGGCAAGAGCCTTAGCCAGTAACCTGAATCCCAGGGGCGACAGGTGCAGACCATCTCTGGCAAAGCATCGTGGTCTGTCAATCATGTCATCCCAGGCAGACAGATACTGGATCCCCTTTGAATGACACCATAAGCTTAGCCAATTGTTGAAGTCAATCATTTTATCCTTATATTGTGGTATAATTCTGGGTGAAGGCAGGATGCTACTCAGGGCTAGGGTCATACCTGCCTGGGCCACATGATCTGAGAGCTCTTCCATGTCTCTTTTCATGTAGTCCAGGGAGGTACGTCTCAAGTCATTCACTCCAACATGGACAATGACAGAGTCATATTTGTACTTGTTGTGGAGTGACTTGAGTGCATGCGTTATGTGGCGGATCCTGGCACCCGACAGGCAGCTGACTGTAATTTTCTCCTTATTGTGAGCATTTTTGGAGGAATGTAATCTGGTCCTAGATATCTTGCATCCTGTTTTTTTTTCAAATGCAGACTTAAGGTCGTTTACACTTATGCAGGGACAGTGGCAGTCATAATTACTTGCGGGTAGGTACACTGGTGAATTTTGCTCAATTTTTGTAACTTGTGCAAATTTAGAATTAAACTCATTAGCCAACATATTATGATCAGTCAGTATGTTTCTATTAACTTTCAAAGATGTTATTGACTTACTACTCTTACAGTACAATTTAATATATTTATAAAATTGTTTCCTATCTGCAGTATTTAAAATCAAAGATGTTTCATATTTTAATTTCTTTTTAGTTAGTCTTTTTAAAATAATTTAGTAATTCTGTTATGTTTTCTCCTAAATATTCTGCTAGTAGTCTTTTTATATTTTCTGTACATTCTTTGTTCTCTATTAAATAGTTTCCATAAACTATTATTCCACCAAAATAGTAATGAAGAGGCTTTAGTCGCTTAGTTAAAGGAAATAGTTTTATCCAGTTCTAATTGCAGCTTTACTGTGTTTAACATCCAAATTATTTATACTAGGATCAGTCCAGTCAAAAGAATTTAAAGAGGTAGTCAACCTAGCAAGGCCTATCCTATTGAAGTTGCACATTTTGTAGCCTGTACTTTGGTTTATAAAAAAGCATATTTTGAAAGTCAAAGAGTTAATTCTTCAATAAGAATGCTCAAGGAATGTAAGGAAAATACTTCCGACTGATAAATATATTTTGTGTAAAATTTCTAAAGGAAAAGTTCCTAAGCCATTTATTGCCCATAAGCTAATGAATATTAAAAAAAGGACTTAATACTTTGGTTTATCCTTTGCTATATATTAAATACTTCCTTTAGTAATAATGCATTGCCTTCTGCATGGAAGGTAAATAAAATCTAATTAAATTATAAAATTATTTAACTTCTGTTCCTGCTGACCTAACTATTGGAGAGACTCATGCAATCACAAATAATATTATATTTGCATACAGCCATTAGATTATGTTATTTCCAAGTATAGTTGTAATAAATGGGGCTGAAAATATTAATGGCTGTGACGCTTTGAGTTATATTTTGCCTTCAATAAAATGTGAATTCCTTCAGATGGCTAGAGCTTTTGATGTTAACAATTTTAAGAATCTCTTGAGTCTGTTAGTGATTTTGATTTTGCTAATTGAATGGTGATTGGGATTGGAAGTTATCTAGAAAACAGAATATGCTGCGTTTTACTTAAATAAAGCAATGAAACAGCTTTATCAGTAGGTGTGTAGTCCATGGTTCAGTCCTGGATTCCTTGCTTTCTTTTCTTTTAGCAGACAGATTTCCTCAGGTACTTGGACTTTCAGGAGTGGTAATGTGCCTGGATGCTGTCAAGTAAGCACAAGCTGTTTTGGTGCATTAATTAAAATATTTACATTATGGGATTTTGGTTTTGTTTTCAGCAGAATAAGCTATAAGGTAATGTTTTTGGAAAGCAGTTAGCTACAGATTTTAGAGATTCAAATTTTTTTTTTTTTTTTTTTTTTTTTTTTTAGTAAGTCATTAGCAGTGCCTGGGCTATGTGATAGGTAGCAAATCAACTTTTAATACTGTAAAATTGGTATTACCTAAATTCTTTGGCTGAATTGGAAAATTCCAACTTCTGCTGAAATAACACCATAATATCCTGTTACTCCAAGCTATGTTGTGACCGATCTCAAGAGCAAATGTTTCTTTTGTAAGAAATTAGAAGATGAGGAGATTATATCTTTGTAACTATCACAAAGTGCTTTTTACTAAATCATATTTATTTATTTTCATATTTCAAAAACTCCACTTTAAAATGCTGTAGAAATGTAAAAATGTCAGTAACTGTCAACAACTCAATGCTTGCCACGTGAGGCCATGTGAAGTGTTACTTGTACATTGAACATACATATCAGTAGATGCAGTACAACATCAACATATGTTGAGTATCAGTGTAGTGGCTTTTTTCACAGAAGAAACTGTGTGCAGCACAGAAGGATACATTAATATATTGGGTGCTGATGTACATGTGTGTCACCTCTGGCACAGAGTATGACATGCATGCATGATGACAAAATCCTTTGATGTGCATTGCACTTTAATGTCATACGTGCTATACGAACCTTGTAATCTGTACCTTAGTATAGCCACCTGTGCATGGCTGCTGCCTTTGTTCAGGAGCATGGGAAGAACTGATGCAGGATTGCAGAGATTGTCACAACTACACCAGAGTGCTTCAATGTTTTGCCATGTGTGTAGCTAATGGCTCCCATGTTACTGTTGGCTGCCTCAAGATGTGGTCCACTGGCACTGTTACAAGACATTTGTTTATTTGTGACTGCTGTTAGCCTGCCTGTCTGCTATACATGTACTGCACACTCTTGTTGTAATGAACATATTACATGCAGCAGGTATCCAAAAGGGAGGCAATGTTTGTGAAGTGTAGATCATACAGACAAGCTGAGATATACCTTTGACTCAAGGATGTGCAGTCAGGTGAGTGTCCTTGTCAATTCCCATATAGATTGCTATAGTCATTCTTCTAATGGATCCTTTGTCATTGTCAGCCATTGGCAATGACATGTTGTCTCGCAGATCAGGAGTAGCAGATGTTGTGGTGAAGATTCTCAGCTCTCATTATCTGTTTTGCTATTATGACCTTCATACCTTCATAGCAGGTGGGTCTTGATCTGGATCTCTGAAACATTAGAACACACATAGTGCCATCATCCTTGAGTACTTCTGCATGCAACCCATACACCTGTGTCAAACAAACTGTGATCAGTTCACCTGATCTGGCCATTTGGCAACGCAGTGCACAATCCTTTATAATACTCATGAATATCCTGTCATGATAATTAATTAACAAATTGGTGTATGCAGTCAATTATTGCATAGTCTGTATGTGGATCCTAGTGTGCAGGTGATTTAGGGGCAACTTGTGTTATGCATTTCTCATTATGATTGCATGCATGCATTCTAGGGCCTCTTCATTCACATTATCACTATAATATGTAGAATTGCTATTTAAGTGTAGATACTTGACTAATGAACTGAGTAACACTCATTTTCTGAATACTGAGACACTGCTGTACAACTGAACTAACTTTAGGTTCAGGCTAAAAAGTCAGTAATTTTTAACTTGTCTGGGGATGGAGCAAGTCACTGTACTTCTGTTCACAGTATAACTTTGTGGAGTAGCCGGAAATAAAAGGGATTTTTCACCATAGAAAACAATGCACTGCTCCTTAGTGTACTGTGATAGGACTGGGTGTTGATTCTGTGAAGAGGCACAAAAAGACAACAGTGGCAGAACCACTGGGCAGAGGTACTGGTCAACTTTAAAACAGCAGGTAGAGCAATCTGGCATCTGAGTGTCATAACTATGTTCCCGATGTGAGGGAACGTGCTAAGAAAAATGCAATGGATAACTGATTGCAGAAAAGGTGTGGCCATATAAATACTTCAACCTCCCAGAAATAGTACTGGGGCATTTCTGTTTGAAGTATTGATAAGTGATTTAGAGGATGACCTGGCGAGTGACTCTCCACATCAGCCAGATGCATTTTCACTAAGAGCACTAGTGCTCTGTATGGTGAGTGAATCACTGCTGGCACAGATAGAGGAAGGAGCCAGGGAAGGTGTGGTAAAACCTCAAATAACTGCTTGCTGCAGTAAGATCAAGCATGATGTATGTAAGGCCACTATATTACAATAATTTCCATTAACATTTTCAGAACCATCAGTCTAACATGTCTGATTCCTGTTTCTGTCACAGTTTGCTGAAATATTGCAACACAGATGTGCAGAGTCTGGTCAGGTTATGAGGCAGACATACAAGAGTGGATAATATTAATTAGGCACATGGATGTTCTGCTGCTAATGCCTTAGCAAGTTATAGCTAGGATGCAGCAAACTGGGCAGCACTTATATATGGCCAGCACACATGATGCATACTGTTTGCAGTACTGCAGGTGTGTTTCTGTAGGTTGATGCAACTGCAATCAAGCAGGTGCTCAAATACACACAAGCACATGCACTAGGGGCTACAGGTCAGTCAGAGTTGGGTAACTTAGGCAGATATGAGCTCTTTCTCTATTGCTACTCTAGACTCTGTGCAAAAGGAGGAGGGACATGTTCAGAAAGCAATGTATTTCTCATACCATTGTGCATTCCTGAGCAGCATCTCATGATCTGAAGGTAGGTAAAGCCACTGACAGTGTGACTGCATGTGATACACTGACCCAGTATGCAAGGAGAGTGGATAGGCAAAAATTTTCACATACTGTATACTGGCACTCACAGACTGTGCTTTTGACAGGCAAATACATGCTAATGTTAATAAGTATGATATGCTTCTGACCCACATAAGAGGGCATGATGAGGTGAGGGAACAGTTTACCTACTTCCATCAACACACCATTTTTCAACTTACCATTCCTCAAAAGATATAATTTGAAAATAGTGACTCAAAAAAACTAAACAAAATCTTTAAGGGGGGACCCTACCTGCACCCCTTTGTGGGGGCTCTGCCCCTAAATTATGTATACCAACTCCCCAGCTGCACTGCAGTGAAGAAAGGGGAAAGTGTCCAAACAGCACTCCGCCAGCTTGCACAATATATTACATTGCACTGAAACCCAACATGATGTTTAATTTTTGAAACTAAACTCCCTCTCATTTACACACATATATTCTGTCTTAGCCCTGCTGCCCTTCATTCCTCTGCTCTCTAGAGCATATCTCCACCTCTCCAAAGTCTCCTCAATCTGATTCCTGCTCTCACTACAGATCACAATGTCATCTGCAAACATCATAGTCCATGGGGCCTCCTATCTGATCTCATCTGTCAACCTGTCCATCACCACTGCAAATAACAAAGGACTCAGATCTGATCCTTGATGTAATCCCATCTCCACCTTAAACAGATCTGTCACTCCCACTGCAGTCCTCACCACTGTCACACTACCCTCGTACATATCCTGTACCACTCTTACATACTTCTCTGCCACTCCCGACTTCCTCACACAATACCACAACTCTTCTCTAGGCACCCTGTCATATGCTTTCTCCAAGTCTACAAAGACACAATGCAACTCCTTCTGACCTTCTCTGTATTTCTCCAATAACACTCTCAGAGCAAACATCGCATCTGTAGTGCTCTTTCCTGGCATGAAACCATACTACTGATCACTAATCATCACCTCCCTTCTTAACCTAGCTTCTACTACTCTCTCCCATAACTTCAAGCTGTGACTGATCAATTTTATCCCTCTGTAGTTACTGCAGCTCTGCACATCACCCTTATTAAAGATAGATACCAAAACACTTTTTCTCCACTCCTCAGGCATCCTCTGACTTTCCAAAATTTCATTAAACAATCTAGTTAAAAAATTCCACTGCCATTTCTCCTAAGCACCTCCATGCTTCCATTGGGATGTCATCTGGGCCAACAGCCTTTCCATTCTTCATCCTCTTCATAGCTGTCCTTACTTCCTCCTTGCTAATCTGTTTCACTTCCTGATTCACTATCCCCACATCATCCAACCTAATGGTGAGGATGCAGGGAGTAGAGTTGGTAAAGGTGGACAAGTTTAAGTACTTGGGATCAACAGTTCAGGATGCAGGGAGTAGAGTTGGTAAAGGTGGACGAGTTTAAGTACTTGGGATCAACAGTTCAAGATGCAGGGAGTAGAGTTGGTAAAGGTGGACGAGTTTAAGTACTTGGGATCAACAGTTCAGAGTAATGGTGAATGTGGAAGAGAGGTGAAGAAGAGAGTACAGGCAGGGTGGAATGGGTGGAGAAGAGTGTCAGGAGTGATTTGTGACAGATGGGTACCAGTAAGCGTGAAATGGAAGGTCTACAAGACAGTAATGAGTCCAGCTATGTTATATGGGTTGGAGACAGTGGCATTGACAAAAAGGCAGGAGTCAGAGCTGGATGTGGCAGAGTTAAAGATGTTAAGATTTGCAGTTGGTGTGACTAGGATGGATAGGATTAGGAATCAGTATATTAGAGGGTCAGCTCAGGTTGGACAGTTTGGAGACAAAGCAAGAGAGACGAGATTGCGTTGGTTTGGACATGTGTTGTGGAGGGATGATGGGTATAGTGGGAAAAGGATGCTAAGGATGGAGCTGCCAGGTAAGAGGAAAAGAGGAAGGCCTAAGATAAAGTTTATGGACGTGGTGAGAGAGGACATGCAGTCGGTTGGTGTGACAGAGCAAGATGCAGAGGACAGGAAGAAATGGAAACAGATGATCCGCTGTGGTGACCCCTAACGGGAAAAGCTGAAAGATGATGATGATGATGATGATGAAACTCCCTGTTGAAAAATAAAAGATGACCACTCATAAATAAACCGAGGAAAGTTATTAATTTAATTATTGACATTTGATTAACAGGAAAGTCCAACTGGGTAGAAGCCCATTTTCAGTGGAGGCCTGAGGAGAAAAACTTCAAATTATTACAAAACATTTTAAGAACAACAATTTTACAATCCTCAAAAATAAAACAAAAACATCTGCAATTTAAATAATTAGAGCAAATTCATGAAAATATAAAAGATTTGTTAAGAATCAATGCAAGTTATATGGCAATCATTTAATATTTATAGAAATGTTGGACAGTTTGTAGAGATATTAAAAGTAAGCTAGTCAAATACGAACAGGAATTGCAATATGAAGCGAGGGGGAAACAAGCTTATGGTATATTTAGAGAGAAAGTCTGGAAAGAGAATTTAATAGAAGTAAGAAAGTAAGTGAAGAAGGGAGAGTAAGAAGATATAAGGAATGAAAAGAGACATAGTTTAGCCTAACTTTGATCAAGAACAGAGACAGATTTTAGCTAGGAAGTCTTTCAGAGTGATTTGGAAAGATAAGAGAGAGGGTATTGCACCTGTAGTGCACAACACTTACATCAGGAGAGCCTTGATGTGGCAAAACACTGTGGCCATGTTGATGTACCTCTTTCTGGCCAATGCAATCAATGACTAGCCACGGCACACACTTTCCATTACACATTTGGTGAATAATGGATATAACCAGCCCCAGCAGTTATAGCCCACTACATAGACTCCAAAGCTGACAAAGACAAACCACTTTCTTTCCAACAAATTAAAACTGGTTTGAAGGGTCTTTTCCAATCCTATTGTACAGCTACCACATCAGACAACCCTGTGATACATGGTGTGATTAGTGTTGGGATCATGCGTAATGAGAAGATGGCATGCATACCCCCTGTTACATTGCATATTAACTAGTATCCCATCCTGGTTCCATGATATGGTGGTGATAATACTTTACATGGTTGTAACAAAGACACATAGATACATTTTGTTTTCTCTGGAATTTCTGATTGCAGGATGTATTATTTTTAGCACAGCTGACAACTGCCCAGAGGTGCGCAAGCACGCGCGCGCACACACACATGCTCACACACACACACACACACACACACACACACACACACACACACACACACACACACACACACACACACACACACACACACACAAAGAGCATGCATGTGTTCTGTTAATTTTGTGTTCCTCTGAGCTGATATGATAGATCTTGACAAGGTGATGTTACCTGCTGTTTTTTGTTGGATGTTGCAGCTGTGTCAGAGGCCCAGGGATTTTTTGCATTTGCAGGATATTAGTGTCAGTGAGACAACAGGTAGCACACTCACATTTGGTGCAGAAGGCTCTGGGTTCTCTTCTTCCACCAGGTAGATCCATTGTTGACACTGCAATGCAGCAAAAGGGGGGTTTTGCACTCCTGAATGTGCTGTCCTTTGGATGAGATGTTAAACCGAGGTCCTTGAGTTGGTGGTAGCTTGAGTGGAAGGAAAAGATCCCACTGCACCTTTTGAAAAGAGTAGCGGTCATTTATTATATGACTATGTGCAAATGCATATATTTACAAAAAATTACATTAAATTAATATTCCTCCATCACTAACAAAATTTTACATTTGTATAGATTCCTACTCCCTTTTTTCACAACTACTATTTGATTTTCTGTATTATGTTTGGTAATATACAATTGTAAACATAGTCTAATTCAGTCTTTCATTCCATATTATCTGTATAATAAAAATATTTTTCTATCCAAATTACTAACATATTCCTTACTACATTTCCCATAAATTGATATTCAATCATATCCATATTTATCTGTTTATAATATCATAATTCTGTCACAATATTCTTTTCTACTATTTTTCCATAACTTTTTAACTTTTTTACATGTTAAAAAACATGTTCTGCCATTTCTACTTCACCACAGAAATGATATGTCCTTTCATTTATGCTTTATAAGGCATATTTCCTTTTACTGGCAACCTATTAATCTGTAACCTCCATAAAAAGTCTTGACATACAATGTTCTCCATGTACTATTTATTTCTTTGCTTTATGGCTTTCATTTTTACTTTTGTTAGATGTCCCCATGGATTCACATAATAATTTTGCATCATTATATTTTTATACCATAGTTTTCTATTTTCTCATATCCCCTCTGTACTTAATTTACCTATCTTTATTTTGTATTGATGCTTTATTTCTTCATTTCTTCATTCTCTCTCTCCCTTTTATTCAGTTTTATTAATTTCCATTCCCTTTCATATTTTTCTTAAATATTCTCACTACCAACTCATCTTCTTTTCCATTTATCCCTTTTAATATGCTGTGCAGATCCAATGAAGCCCCATATACTATATAAAAGCTGACCCTCATTCTCTTTTTCCATATATAGCACTCCTGTTATAACTGGGTTTAACCTAGATCCCTATATAAATCTAAAGATTATTTCAAGAAATTGCTTCTCCAATTCCCTTAATATTATCTGTACATTAGCTATGTATTAATTAAATGTACTTTCTTCTTAAAAGACAACCTATAACTGTTCCACATGACACTAAGTTCTTTTAAGACTTTCAATTTTCCCATTGTTCATTTAATGTAGAATATTCAGTGAAATCATTTCCTAATATTGATATCTTTTTCTTCCATATTGTATTCCTCTCATCTGTTCCTCGTCTCCAAAACCCGTACATTTTCCTTATTCATTATTAATTCAACTTCTTGGAATTTTTATGAACATATTTAATTACCTATTTTATTTTCTCTATATTTTTAGCCATTAATATAATATCATCAGCATAAGACTTAATAACTGGATATGAAATACCCATTTCCTGTACATGTTTTACTTTTTCCATTTCTTCATCTATCTCTTTTAGTACACAATTCATAACCATTGCAGGCAAAATACTAATTATTTGACATCCTTGTTTTAAACCTCTATTCATTTCAACTTCTTCACTTAGCTAACTAATTACTAGGGTTCCTCTCTCTTTTTTCACCCTCTTTTTAACATACTGTGCTATAATATTCATAATATCCCTTTCTCTTTCTATCTCTTATTTTATTTTTCTGTTTTTCTGTCATATATTCTTTTTTTTTTTTATTTAACTTTTTATACATCTTCCTTATTTTTGTTCCTTTTTCCTTGTAAAAATATTTTTGTTTATTTTTTTTATTTTTATTTTTTTTTTCTTCTTCTTTTCTGAAATATTACCTTTCATTTCTGTCTAGTTTTTTTATATACTGTCTCACATACTTTTTTATTTGTGTACTACAATTATATTATTCCATTAGTTGCCCTAAAGTTTCATGCTGTATTGAATCAAATGCTTTATTTATTTCTGCCACCATTAATTTGCTTCTTCTTTTTCTTTTTTGATATCATCCACCATTTCTCTAATTATAATTAATAATTCTTGGTTTACTTTTTCTTTCATCATATAAATGCCTTTTTCCATTACATAATTCAATTTCTGTTCTAATCTTTTTTGCATTATCTTGATAAATAACTTATACTCACTGTTGTTCAACATTACCAGCCTCCAAAATGTTATTTCATTTTTCTCCCCATTTTTCATATAATTCTCATGGGTCTATATTGTGACATCGAAGTTCTCTAACATTGAATGTTATAATATCGAACCCGTAATGTCAAACTCTAAAAACAGCAAAGGTGCAGGACATCGAATTCTTTCCCAGGGAAAGAATTCGGTGGACCGTTGCTGTGGCTTCGCTGTTTTCAGCGTTCGATATGTTGGAGCATTACGGGTTGGGTTCATGTAAGTGTGCAATTGTGTGTAGGTTAGGGTTAGGGGGAGGGTTAGGTGAGTTAGGGTTAGGGAGCGGGTCAGGTAAGTGTGCAGTTGTGTGGACGTTAGTGTTAGGGCGCGGGTTCAGGTAAGTGTGCAATTGTATGTAGGTTAGGGTTAGGGGGTGGGTTAGCTGAGTTAGGGTTAGGGCACGGGTCAGGTTAGTGTGCAATTATGTGCAGGTTAGGGTTAGGGGCGGGATAGGTGAGTTAGGGTTAGGGCGCTGGTGAGGTGAGTGTGCAATGGTGACGGACCTTAGGGTTAGGGTTGGGTTAAGGTAAGTGGATAGCTAGCACTGTATGTAAAGTTTAGTTTAGATGTAGGATTTTAAGTGTATGTGTGTGGATGGCCTTTTTTTGTGTGTGTTTGTGCTGTGTGTACGTTTCTCGGAATAGCGAATTTTTTCCCTGGGAAAAAATTCGCTACTCTGACTGTTCAGTGTTTTCACACTTCGGTGTTTAGGGTTTGATATAATAACATTTGATGTTAGAGAACTTCGATGTTATGATATAGACCCAATTCACATACCCCCCTACACATTTCTGCATAATAAATATCACCATTTAACCATTCATTAAATACTTCTACCAACATTTATTTCTGCCATTGTAACAAATTCTTATACATTAAATATTCTATACCATTTGGTCCTGCTGCTGAATTTATATTTATTTCCTTCATTACCTTCTTTAAATCCATAATTGTAATTTTTTTTTCCATTTTTTTAATCAATTCTTCTGTAAACTGCTTCATCCTCCAATTATTTTTCCTCTCTCTTTTTTCACCCTCTTTTTAACATACTGTGCTATAATATTCATAATATCCCTTTGTTCTCTTCCAACTTCTCTATCTTTATTTTACATTTCTGTCATTATGCCACTATATTCCTTTAACTTTTTACTCAAGTATGGCTATACTTCTTCCTTTTTTCCTTGTAAAAATATTTTTGTTCATACAATAAATCTTTATTTTTTGTTATTTTAATAAACTTCTTCTTCTTTTCTGAAATATTACCTTTCATTTCTGTCTAGATTGTATAAAACAGATTTTTACATTTCTTTATATTCCTTTTTATCTGTTTGCCTTCTTCTAGTTCCCAAATTAAAAACATTCTTTTATATTTCTCTTTAAATATTATTCTAACCAATTATTATAACAAACACCTCTCATAGTCAAATGATCTTTCCATATATTTAGTATAACTTTTGTACCTTTCTCATTCTACTCATTTTCATTAATTTGATTTATTCTTCTCCCAGTTATTATATGTTCTTTATTCTCTTCTGTTTCTATCAACACAACCAAATGATCCACAAAATGTTTCCACTGCATCTTCTGTCACTATTCTTATATTTTTGTATATCAAAATATAATCTATTTCAGTTTTCGGTTTTCCTCTTCTATATGCACTTTTTCAAGTTCCATAACTCTAAATTTCCAAATTTTATTATTTATTATTTCTTCTTTTATTTTATTTTCTGAGATCTCTTTTTGCTTTTTATGTCTTAAGTCACAATTAAAATATCTTGTTATTATTATGTCCATATTTACTATAACATAGTTCAGTATTTCTTAAAATAATTTCTCTTTTTCTTTACATATTACATAAGCATATATTGATATAAGTCTATAAACACTTCCTTCCCAACTAAAGTCAAATACCATTAGCCATCCTAATTTAACTATGATATAATACACATTTTTTATTCCTGTCCTATGTAATATAGCTATCCCTAAACATGTTTTTCTACCCAAATTCCATATTGTACCACCAATCCATAAAGTCTCTTTATGTTCTCTTTCTTCTTTATTTAAATCCTAACATTCTCTAATACTATTAAATCTATCTCACCCATATTACACCATTCTAACACCCCAATCCTTCTTACTACATTCTTTATACTGTTAACATTGATAACATTCTAAGAATATTTGCTTCCCTTCACCTTTATTTGCAATAAATTATTTATTTATCCATTGCCTTTCTTTTTTCTACTTTCAAACCTCCAGATTTTTCCCTGTTGTTAATCCTTCTTCCAAGAGAACTTTTCTTTTACCCATTTTCCACTCTATAGCTTCTCCATCAATAAATTCTGATGCACGTTCCCTCTCCCCTTTCTCTTTTTGTGGATCAGTCATATATTCTTCTTGTGTATTAATTAAATTTCTCTCTTCTTACTCTTTTTGTTGTTCTTCTTGTTGCAGTCTCTCTATTATCTATCTCTTGTCTAATCTGTTCCTCTATATTAGATCCTGAACCTTTCTTTTGTCACAATCCATCCATAAATGCCCCATTTACTTTCATTTATAGCATTTCTTTTCACATTTTCTAACATCAAGATTAATCTCCCCACATAAATAACATTTCCTCTTATCACAGTTACCTGCAAAATGCCCCTCCCTGCCACAAACAAAAAAATGGTTTTAGTTTTCACCAGTACTTAACAACAACTGTATAACCTTCAACATTAATCATACTAAGAATATGTGTAATTTTTCCATTTTCTATTTTCAAAAATGCCCTTCACTTCTTTGTAAACGTTCTTTAGCAAATATTTTTAACAGTTTATCTTTCAGTTTCTGTCTGAAATTGTATATTGCCTTTTTTGTGTTTCACGAAAAAAGTGTTTACAATGTATTTATTCCATGGAAGCATTTCTTTTCTTTTTTCATATTCTCCCAAACAATTTGTAATACTGCAGCAGTCTCAAAGAAAATGTCACAGTAAGTATATTTTTTAATCCAAATAAATGCTGTTTCCTCTTGTGTTTGATTCCTAAAGGCACAACTGTCGTGTCCAATATTTCATATCTTTCCTTTTCTAGCTCTTCTTTTTTCTGAATTCTTGCCACACACGTCTTTCTTTCTGTTTCTTTTGTTTTCTTCTTATCTCTTCTTTCTTCCTTCTGTTCTCCAACCACTTCTGCAAATGTTCTTCTCTTAAGGTCGTGTTCCTCTTCTATATTAATTCTTTCCGTCATGGCTCCCCAAGCTATGGCTTTCCCTGTCTCTGGCTCACTCTGGTCTGCAAGTTTTACCAGTAAATCATCCTGCAACTCTCCCGACAAGAGGGTTGTAATAAAAATATCTTCCTGCTGTTGCTCCTCACCCCTCAAATCTTTAAACAAATTCTTTTGAAAAACATTGTATGTGTCCTCTAACTGGTCTCCCTCATGATTCTCTGCTGTAAATCTCTCCTCCTGCTTTTCTGTAAACAAAACTGGAAACAAATCTGAGGAGTCGGCATTCTACTCCACAGTCCTCATTGCCATGATTTGCGTGCCATTTTCCTGGCTGTCACTAAACCAAGAACAGAACAGATGCTCTCACTCATTGGCTGCATGCACTGTAAGTGTTGTAGTGGTAGGGGAAGTTCCCCAATAACCTGGACACATTTTCACTAGTGGTATACTACCTCCGATCTCCCCTGAAGAGAAGCTACTGGGCTGGTGATACTAACCCATAGTATAAATACCGCCTTGGGTCTCCCCTTATAAAGAGGCTACTAGCCTAGTGGGACTAACTCAGTCAACAATGGATAGATACTTTAATAGATATTCCAGTTCAGGTGGTGGTGTTTCCATAAACATTGTTTTCACTGTCATGTTGGGCAGCATGTAGCATACAGTGACCTTGTTATACAGTTTGACAGGTGCTGTGGAGACATTCAGATACTGAAGGTAAATTGGGAGATGAGCAGAGGCATGTTTGGTGGTATCCTGTGCTCACTAATGTGCCTTGTTATAGACTTCCTTTGCCTGGGTTGTGGGCTTCCACAGTTGCTGTAAGCAGGCATGACTGTAAATGTTATGCTGCATCATTCAACAGACACAAATGCAGTATGGTACCTGTCTGGAATATGTGTGCTAAGGCACACTGAAACCACATGTGTGCATTGTGGTTACTACCAAGATTATGGGCACACTTGTTCATGATGTAGCCATTATGGTCACATACCACCTGTACATTCACAGTGTAGGACCCCAGGCAGTTGAAATGTGCAAGCAGCATCCCCTGGCTATGAGCATAGATTGCCACATGGATGCAGTCACTGTAGATGCTATGGACACCTGTAGTTCATAGAAATTCACACATCACAAGGGTTTTCTCAGTATGTATATATATATATATATATATATATATATATATATATATATATATATATATGTGTGTGTGTGTGTGTGTGTGTATATATATATATATATATATATATATATATATATATATATATATATATATATATATATATATGTTTATGTATGTTATATGCTACAAAGGGACTGCTTGTTGAGGCTTCCAAAATGCCTGTAGTATTTCTGGAAGGCCTGTTGAAAGTTCTAGAGGGTGGAGTGCTGGCTGGTGTCATGATCTTCCTTTTCAGTAGTATTAGACACCAATAGATAGCATGAACTTCTGTATTATAGCACGAGGTACTTAGGATGTCAGTGAACATACGTTCTATGCAATAGTGGTCCGCTCATTGGCAGATGGTAAACACTCTTTAATGCAGTTGAGCACAGTATTGCTATTGTCTGATACAGTGGCATATTCATAAGTGGACCAATGGCACTGACTGTATGGTTACTGCAATTATCCCCATAGTGGTGAAAGTTACTTGGCTCATTTCAAAATGGTTAGTACAGTTTTGTACTTGTGTTGCTGTTCTATCTGTTACACAACTGCTTCTAGTTTTGTTTATATGAGAGAGAGAGATGTGTGTGTGTGCATTTATTCATCCATTCATTTATTCATTCATTCATTTATTTAAATTTGTTTACTGGGGCATATCACTGATCAAACAATGACCAATCACAAGTTTAGCCCGGCTTCATTTTCATGTGCACTGACGACCAGTTTACACACTTTTTTACAGCTATTCTGTGCTTTGTGTGGATTTCTGTCTGAATTGCTTCCTGCTTTTTATTCATGAATAACTTGCATTCTACTCTCTACTGATGTATGTAGATTTTTTATATATTAGGTTCATGGGTAGTTACTAGGCATACATTCCAGGAGACCATAAAAGAGCCTAGCCCAAATATCCAATTCTCCTAAAGCACTTTCTGGTTAAATGACTTGTACATGGTCATGCAGTAGGCAGATGAAGGTAGAAGGATTCAAACTTTGTAGACCTGGCACAGGGAGAAGCTCATCAACAAGTCAGAGTTTTAGTCCTTTCTGCTAATGCCCATGCATTCTTATTTTATGTGCATAGAGGACCATTTATGGATACTCCCCATTGTTACCACTTGTGTACTATCATTCTATGCACTGTTCATTCTTCTTTATGAATCACTCATGTATGTATATGTATGTTTGCTGTGTGTACTAGTACATTGCAGTGAGTACCATATATCTGCATTCTATGTATAGTTTTTAATTCTTCCAGATACACTATAACTGCATATTACCCAAACCTTCATGTTTCACAATAGCTGTACAGACATCAATTAAAGTTTGCTTTTTACCCCTGGGGGAAATAAATTCTGTTTACTTTTTTATTAATGTACGTGTGCCTAAAGTGATAATTTTAAAAATGTGTTTAGAAATAAATAAATATATTGTTTGCATCAAGTGTAAATCTGTGAGTCATGATGAAAGAGCTCTGAAAGTTTACTGCTCAATAAACACATCTGGAAGATACAATTTTGCAAAACTGCCTGTATGACTCTGCTCTCACATGTTTTACAGTGTTGATAAGTGAACATTGCTTGTATGCCCTTTTCACTTTTGTGGCAGCTAATTTTACCATTATTTTAATAGCCTTTTTACACTGAGATAATTGTAGACCAAATCAAATGTGTGATCAGTTTTATCTGCCACCATCCCAGCATTAAAGTCTATTAAACTGTGATAAGAATATCAAATGCCAACAAACTGCAGTTTTGGGACGTCATAAATTTTTGAATGTCTCTTTGTGGAATACGTTTATTATGCATTTTATATAGGTTAATAGATTCATAAGTGTTTACTAGGCTAACAACCACAAAGGCATTTTTAAGCCTAGCCATGCATCCCAAATCTCTGACAAGTTCTGATACCCTTGATAAGTGTAAGCAGGGGTTGGGAGATGAAATATTTACAAGCAGGGGCCTTTGAGATGAAACATTTACAGGTTGCCTGTATCCATTAGAGACACAGGTGCCAAACCAGGAATGAATTTCCTGTTCCCCATCCAAATGTCCAAGTTGCACTTGAATTGGGTTTGGGACGAACTCTGCTTCACATGGATATGGAGCTTGTTCCATAGATGGGGTAGTCTCTGGGATACATGCCTGTCTCTCCAGCAGGTCCTATTTATATCACAGGCAAGGTTGTAAGTCTTCAGAATGGATAATTCTGATGCTGTTTGTTTTGTGGATATACAGGAGGTCCATCAGAGTAGGCCTGACTCTGTAAGCCAGACATATATCTCACCTCAAAAGCATGTAGGAGACCGAATACAGGGATAGGGTTTAATGAAACATAGCAGCATTTTTATCTCAGATCTTTGTTTTCTGCTTTTATAAGGAATGTGGACCATTTTCAGAAACAGCAAAAATAAAAAAATTACTTTTTAAAAAGCAGTGGCTAATTTATTCATCTCAGTCTGTCTCTCTTTTGCTCTGGTGGCAGTTCTGAGAAAGTCACTTAGCTTGCAAAATCCTTGTACAACTCCCCTAGACTATTTACCCTGTCTTTTGTCACATCTGTCTTATCCCCCACAAGATTGTTTATTCCCAAAACAGTGAGAGTACATTTAGTTAAGTTTTACTTCTTATAGATTCAGCAGTACTTAAGCGTTTCAACCCAAATTTTATTTTGTGCTTTTCCTTTCTCTCCCCACCACACACACACACACACACACACACACACACACACACACACACACACACGGGCACACACACACACACACACACACACACACACACACACACACACACACACACACACACACACACACACACACACACACACACACACACACACACATATACACAGCGGCAGACAGACAGATGATCTCACACACACACACACACACACACACACACACACACACACACACACACACACACACACACACGCACACATACACAGCAGCAGACAGATGATCTCACACACACACACACACACACACACACACACACACACACACACACACACACACACACACACACACACACACACACTTAGATGCTTTGAGTTGCCTGGTGGCAGTGTGCTACTGGAGCCTTCATAATTATCTCTTTTTTTCATTCCTAACTTCTTTCCTTTGCTGTCTGTTATTATCATGCAGTGCCTGTTTTATTCACCCTACCGTCTAATCCTGATATTTAAAGATAAGTCTTAATTAAATCAGTAGCTTAATCCTACTTAGCCCACCCATTATTGCACTTAAGTGGGGTCATTCAATTACTTTCTCTGATCTAGCTGCTGCTCTGTCTCATAGCTTCATTACTTTCATTGCTTTATTATTGCCTTTGAAACATACTGTCCTCACAAACAAAATGCACAAATTAATTCTTCTGTATTACATCATTCCTTGGGTTTTATTTCATTCACATTTCAAGAACATGCTTCTCTTCCTCCTTGTGGTTCACTATTTATGTTAAACTAGCTATCATCTATATTGTCTCTACTGCCTTTGTTTTACCTTCATTAACTTTGTTTCCCAAAAAGATTTGAAACTGTCTCAAAATGTTCCACAACACTGAAATGTTATTTTCTGGTTTTCTCAGGTATAAAATAATATCATATGCAAACAGAGCCAGCTTTTCTTGACTACCATACCAATTATATCCTTGAATTGCTGAGTCCCTTATTTTCTTTGCCAATGGTTCTAAAAATAATGTAAATAACAAAGGAGAACAAAGACACCTCTTCCTAGTTCCTCTGCTCAAGCAGAAATTATCAGAGAGGAACCCATTCATTTTAATTTTTGCCTCCAATCCCTTATACAGCCTCCTAATCAACCTTATAATTTTATCAGGGAATGCAAATGCTTCCATTGCCCTGCTCATAAAGTCCCAGCGTACTCTATCAAATGCTTTCTCTGCACTAAGACTCAACAACAACAGAGGTATTTTTTTACATTCTACTTTCCTCTGGATCATCAATGCTCTGTTAATGTTGTCAGATGTTTGCCTCCCCTCCACAAGGCCACTTTAATCCATATCTACCAATTTTGGCATTACCTTTGCCGTTCTTTAAGCCATTATAGACAAACACTTCTTAGCCATGGTTTAGTATTGAAATGGGTTTGTCTGTATGAAGCTGGATCTGATGCATCTTTACCATCTTTAGGTATTACAGTATTACAGCAACCACTGCTTTCTTCCAGGATGTTGGTACTTCTCCTCTTTAAATACTGTTAAAAAAAACTTCCAGATCTTTATCATTTTTTTCCCTCCTAACTTAAAACTTCCACAGGAATGCCATCTATTCCTGAGGACTTCCTTTTGGATTGGTTATACATTACCATTTTTATCTCATCTCCTCCTATCGTAACTGTTAGTAATTGAGCCTCATCTACCTCTAACCTTGGCATATTTAATTCATTCATAAACATTTCCATTTGTACCTTTTCTTGATTTCCATATTTCTCTGCTTTATACAGACTTTCATAGAAGTTCTAAGATATTTCTAGTACCTCTACAGGATCTCTTGTTATCTTCATTGTTATAGGCTCCCCAAGCTTGGTGAGCCCTTTCTTGTTTCTGTTGCCTGAGTCATTCTGGTAAAAGTTTTTGTGCTGTAGAGTTATTATCAAAAAACAGTTGCTTAACAGCATTCTTTCTAATCTCATGCATATTATTATTGAGGTAGTCCCTTATTTTCTGTTTAGTATTCTGCAGTTACTCCTCTTCTTGTTCTGTGATATTCCCCCTATTCTGCAATACTTTAACATTTGTCAGTCCCCCTAAATAATTTTTGTTACTTCTTAACCATATGTCTCTTTTATTTCCACCCTATTTTTAAACTCCTTTAATTTTATCCCACTCCCTAACTATATTTTCAGAAGAAATATCTATTCTTCTGTAATAGCGCATGAATAATTTCCACTACCATTCCTTAAATTCCTCTCTTTTCAACAGATAGTTGTGAAAGCACCAGTGTTTAATTTTTATTTCATTACCCTGTGTTGTTATTTTTTTTTTTTATTTTGGGCAGCCATGGTGGTGCAGTAGTTAGCATTGCCGCCTCACATCAAGAGCTCCTCTGGTTCAATTCTCAGCTGGGGTGCCTTCTGTGCAGAGTCTGCATGTCCTCCCTGTGATTGCATGGGTTTCCTCCAGGTGCTCCGGTTTCCTCCCACATCCCAAAGCATGCTGCAGGTGGACTGGACACACTAAATTGGCCCTAGATATGAGTATGTGCATATGTGTGCCTTCTGTGGAAGGTTGGGTGCCAGACTGGCAACTTGACACCATAAAACTCCACTGTCAATCATTCTCCAGACCATTGTTCTGTTTTGGCAACCCCTAATGGGAAAAGCCGAAAGGAGAAGACGATGACCCTGTGTTTTTATTTTAGTTATTATTGGTGCATAATCTGAAATGATCCAATCACTTTAGTCTTTGATTTCCATTTTTTAGTAATTGCTTTTTTTTTGGCAACCACCAGAATTAAATTTAACAAGACCATACTATATGTAGACAATTCAGATCCTGTGTTCCAGCTAAAAAGAATCATTTTCTTAGTTACAGTATTTCTGACAGAGTACTCTGTAAGGAATTGTTGAAGTCTGCAAACTCATTACACTTCCAAAATATATGTTTTCAGTTATTTCTTTCTTCTCATCACACTTCCAAGATTTGCCATCTGTCCGAAGAAAAATTCTTTGGAGTTTGCTTGGGGTACAAAAATACCTATGCAAACACTTCCAAGCAAAACTCCTAAGTCTTCTAGACTTTGTTACGTTTGGGAGCCATACATATGTCTTCCCATTGATCCCTTGTAAATTGCTTATCTAATCTGTCTTCCCAGTCTTTTTTAATCTCTGATTCTGATTGATTCCTGTAGTTATTGTGCTATATTGTCTATGCTCTACTAATTATCCTTTTTTTAACAGTAGCTTCTGTTCTACTCTGCCGGAGCAGTTCTTTCACTTAGGATCCCCCTATTTCTTTCTCTTTGCCTGTTCTCTGATCTCAATCCCTGGTAGGGAAGGTAGTCAATAGTCCAAATGTCTTCTTTTCCTCTTCTCAATCTATTACCTTTCCCGCTGATTTGCCCCAGTACCTTGGTTCCTTTATCCATTTTCTCCAGTAAATTCCAGCCCCCTCTTGCCTATTCTCTCTACCCCTATTTACAGTAATCCCTATCAGCAAACTATCCTTTCTCCATTCTCGTGTTGGCTTATTTCTCAGAATACCTTCTGCTACCTTATAAATATAATATTCTATATCACTGTTGTTATTCTCGTAAAGGATCTCCATCCTAGACATCACTCTCTCCATATTTTGTGAATTTCTCGCCTGTTTCATCATTATCCCTTTCCAACCTGAATTATATATGTCTGCTTGTGTTATGTACACAAGCCTTAACTGTGTCACTCTAAAATATCCATTCAAATAATGTAATCCTAAACCACCTTGTTCTGTTTAGAAGGATTACCTTATCTCAGATGACCCTTGCCCTCTTCCCATCTCAGATAAATTCCTTCAACTCTTTATTAATTATTGTCCATAACTTCTCCTCTGGTTGATAAAAATATGCCTGAACTGTATATAAAACTAAAGGGTTTAAAAACATTTTCACTGGTTGTATCTTGCTATCCATATCTGTAAACAAGATCTTCCATTTTTTTTTCAGTTTTTGTATTATCTTTTATTTAGTCTCTTCCCACATATCCTTATCTGCCATAAGAGGCCTTTTTAATCCATACCCCTACATACTTCATTTTAACATGTCCCCATAAATGTGGGTATTGCTGAACCAATTCATGTGTGGATACATAATTTACAGTTATAGCCCTTGTTTTATCTTCATTAATTTTATATCCACAAAAGACTTGAAACTCTCAAAATGTTCCACAATACTGAGATGTCCTTTTCTAATTTTATCAGATACAAAATAATATAGTCTGCAAATAAAGCCAACTTTTCTTGATTACCATACCGATTACTTCCTTGAATTTCTGAGCCCTTATTTTCTTGCCAATGACAACCCTGCTTGGTTCCTCTGTTCAGACACAGCTTATCACAGAGGAAACCCTCCCACTTTAATTCTTGTCTCTGATGCCTCATATATCCTACTGATTAACCTTATTTTTGTATCAGAGGATGAAAATTATTCCATTGCTCTACTTATAAAAATCCCGGCTTACTCTGTTGAATGCATTCTCTGCATCAAGACCCACCAAAAGAGTGGTGTTTTCTTACATTCTGCTTCACTCTGGATCATTATAGTTCTATTAATGCTGTCAAATGTTTGCCTGCCCTTCACAAAACTACACTGATCCTTATCTATCAATTCTTGCAACATTTTGCCATTCTTTTCGCTATTATAGACATAAATGCTTTATAATCATGGTTTAAAATTGAAATGAGTCTTATGTTATGATTATTGCTTTATACAAATTTTCATAGAACTTCCAACATATCTCTAATAATAATAGTGGAAGCTCCAATATGTTTACGTCACAGTAATAAAAGAAAGAATCAAGAATTCAACATAGCATTTCCTCTGCCAATAGTAAATGAAATTTGGTGTATAAAGGAAATTATTGAGAAGAACTGGAGAATTATTTTAGGTAACAAGGAAATAAGTATATCTTTGGGTCATTTACCAAAGTTTACATACAAAAAGGTGACAAATATTAGACAGAAGTTAGAAACTTCTCAGAAGTCAGAAACTTATAAAGATAGATCAGTTAGTAACAAAAAAGGTACTTTTGCATGTAAGGACTGCAAACAATGTAGGTTCATGTGTAATTCGTCCTTTATCACTATAGAACATTTGGGACAAACATTCTGGGCAAATAAATATTTTAATTGCCATAGTGAAAATGTAGTCTACATGGCTACTTGTTCCACATGCAAAAATTACTATATAGGTAAAACAAAAGAGTTTTAAAACATAGAATTTATGAGCATGTTCTAGCTATAAAGAAAAAGATAAAAACAATTCTTTAGCTAGACATGCTCTTTCCTGCACGGATTTTAAGAAATTTGAATTTTTGTTTTAGATTATGTAGAGAAAAAATGTTTGGTGGTGACATTGACAACACATTAGAACAGAAGGAAGCATTTTGGCAGCTCCTTTTGGGGCTGATATATATCCAGGGCTTAATGAAGTCATTAATATAAAATGTTTTTTAAAATATAGATAAATATAAGGTATGTAATAACATACCGATATATTGTATTTATTTATACATGTAGTATTTATATGTATGTATATACACTTTTATAGATATATTAATTATTTTATATAGTATTATTACTTTAAATTTATTTGATTGTGCAGATTATGACATCATTTCCTGTAATGAATCATTTAAAAGATGGGTAGGTGGTTATTATTATTTTTTCTGAAGAAGTTCACATCATTAAAAGTGGATGAAAGCGCTAGCTTATTGTGCCTCAGTGTGTCTCTTGGTTGGATCCTGTTTTTTTCCATATCTCTAATAATGCTACAGGATCTCTGGTTATTTTTCTTGTTACAGGTTCACTGAGTTTGGCTGCAACCCTTTCTACTTTATGTTGCTGAAGTTGTGCTCTGGAGTTATTATCAAAAATTTTTTTTTCATCAGACGTCTTTCTAAACTCATACATATTCTTCAAATAACTCCCTTGTTTTCTTTTTAGTACTCTGCAGTTGCACCTGCTCTTGCTCTGTGAGATTCCACTTATTCTGCACTACCTTTCCTTAATTTTCTCTCCTTTTTAACTGGTAGGTGGAGAAGCATCAGTGTCTCATTTTTACTTCATTGCCCTGCATTGCTGTTTTAGTTTTTATTGGTGCATGACCTGAAATTGTTATTGGATGTGTGTTGTGGCTTTCAAATAAATGTACATGTTCCAATGAAATATAATTTCTGTCTAGTCTAGCCTAATTATTGTACCTTGTGGAATAATATGTAAATTCTTTCCAAGTTCTTACTACTGAATTCATGTCTTCCATATCACATATTTTCATAAATTACTTCAGAAATTTACCCTGTTTATTATATTTTCCCTTCTCGGTTCCCAAAATACATCCCAACTGTTGCAAATCAAGTTCGAGTCCCCACCTATAAGTAATATTCTATGCTGAAAGCTGATTATTTCTCTCAAAATTTTCTTAAGCTCCATAATAGCATTTTAGGTGGAATGTAAATGCATTTACTGTTGCTGGTCTTCTTCCTGTTCATCTCCACCACTCAGCATCAGACTCTGTTTCAAATCTGAGGCACTCCCGATTCTTCTAGTCAGTTCCTGTGCCTTTTTCTGTCTCTCAAGCATTTCCGTTTAAAGCATTGGAAAAGGCTTCACCGGCAAAGTCTCTCTATGAGCTTTATTGTTAGAAGAATGAGAAGCAGAGTCCCTTATGTTTGATAGCTCACTTTTTGTTGGACAAACTTTTGTATTTCCTCCTTAGCCTTAGCCTGTTTTGCATCAAAAAATGTCTGATCTTCCAGGAAAAATATTCTGAAGACAGTTGGATACAGCAAATGGAATCTCACACTAGCCTCTTGACATTCCTTAATTGCTGATATAAATTTATTTACCTTTTGCCCAGTATATAAGTCCAAACAGCAAAATGATGTAGGGGAAAAGATCAACTGGTATGTAAAACACAGCAATGTAGAAAAGTCAAAAACACACCAGTTGTTCACGGCAGAGGTGGTTCCAAAACTTTAATAAAATAGTAAAAATAAAGAACAGGTAAGCGCTTTCGCATGTAGCTTCTTTAGACCTATTATCAAAGTAAAAACTCTAACCAGCTTTTAAACACCTTGTAACAGTTTCATCCAATCAACTGAAAAAGCATTAAAAGTTGCGAAGCAACATGATTGCATTGAAAATGCCAATTAAATAAACCAATTAAGTCTGCTTATATTCATATTCCTAAAAACAACTAAATGTTATAATGACTATAAAAATGCATATGCAATTAAATTAAATACTCATGTCATCTATTACCTAATAATTCATAAAAATATTTAATCTATTTCATAAAGTCAATAAATAAGATAATGTACATATTAAAATTGCATAACTGCTCAACTAGTGCATGTTGATTTAAAAACATTCCATCTACCCTATCTCCTCTTTGTCAGCCTCTTTTTTAGGGGTCTTGTTCTCAGTGCGGGTTGTATCAAAACATGTTCATTAAGGCCATCGAACTTGTGTGCCCTTCTACAGATGTTTTGTGGACGAACTTTTCATGTTTTGGAGAGGGGAGTTGACAGAACTATACCAGTTTGTTCATATGTTGAACACAAGCACAAATTTTTTTGAAATTCACATTCAGTCAAATGTGAAGACTGAATTCTTGGATGTTCTGCTAGTGAAGGATGCAACTAATAATAATGAGACTAGACTATTTAGAAAAGAATGCTGTCGACCCTCACACATGCACCGCAACAGCATGCATCCGGGTCACGTGTTTCGTAACATTTTGGAAGGTCAGAACCTTAGGGTTAGTCGCCTACACAATTTTGAAAGAGGGTTGAATCAGATAGATGCTGACTTCAGATCCAGAGGCTACCATGAGGAGGAGATACACCATACACAAAACAAGGTCAGAATGTGGAGGCACAATAGAGGCAAACCATATTTTTTACAACATAGAATGGAAACATCCGCAACTGACAGTGTTGATAATACACCCCCTTTTTTTAGCCTAGCTTTTTCGAGTGATGAAAGGGATATCAGGGAGATCATCTATAGGCATTGGCCTATTTTAGGAACCAATGCAGATATTGCCAGGGTAGTGGGTGATAGGCCAAGATTTGGATACAAAAATAAGAAATCTTTACGCCAGCGACTATGTTTTTCTCAGAATATTCACAACATGAGCAATGAGTTAACTTTTTCATGTACTGTCAAATGCAATAATTGTTCATTTTTCAATTGTATAGATGAGTCAAGGACATTCACACATCCCACTTGCAACAAAATATTTACACATTTTCCTGAAGCTGACTGTAACACTAAATATCTTGTTTATCTAGCACAGTGCACAGCCTGTCCAAGTTTTTATGTTGGTAAGACGAACAGGCGTCTAAGGGAGAGGATACGTGACCATTTGTATTGTGCACGCAAAGGGATGAGCTATAGTGCAATAGCTAAACACATGAATACATCCGCTGAGGGACACAATTTCAAGTTTTTAGTATTGGAAGTTTTGAATCAAGATGTTAGGATGGGGTATATAGTTAACAAGACATATCATGCCGAGATGAAATGGATTTTTAGACTAGGGGCACATTATTCCCCTGGCCTTAATGAACATGTTTCGATCCAACCCACACTGAGAGCAAGACCCCTAAAAAAGAGGGTGACAAAGAGGAGATAGGGTAGATGGAATGTTTTTAAATCAACACATACTAGTTGAGCAGTTATGCAATTTTAATATGTACATTTTCTTATTTATTGAGTTTATGAAATAGATTAAATGTTTTTATGAATTATTAGGTAATAGGTGATATGAGTATTTAATTTAATTGCATTTGCATTTTTATAGTCATTATAACATTTAGTTGTTTTTAGGAATATGAATGTAAGCAGACTTAATTGGTTCATTTAATTGGCATTTTCAATGCAATCATGTTGCTTCGCAACTTTTAATGCTTTTTCAGTTGATTGGATGACACTGTTACAAGGTGTTTAAAAGCTGGTTAGAGTGTTTACTTTGATAATAGGTCTGAAGAAGCTACATGCGAAAGCGCTTACCTGTTCTTTATTTTTACTATTTTATTAAAGTTTTGGAACCACCTCTACCGTGAACAACTGGTGTGTTTTTGACTTTTCTGCCCAGTATATAGTGAGTAATCATCACAATCTGCTATTTCCAATTTTTAATACTTTGCCCTTCTTCCATAGTTTTGTCAGGACCAACATTTTGCTGGTATGATTGCATCTTTAGTAATACAGGTCTTGGCTGCTTTCTCATAGACAGGTTTGGAGCAATATTATTTTTGCCTTTTCAGTTAACAAGTCCTGCAGTAGAATACCAGTCCAGTTATTTATTTGTACTTTAGTAAAGTTAATACAGTCTATTCCTTCCAGTTTCTATGGTACAGCAGAAAAATCTCAAGTTTTCTCTCTATGTAATGTTTTCTAACTCTTAACATTTTTTGAAACAGCTCTGCTTGAGGACTCTCATACTCGGCCAGCCTTTACTTCATTTTGACCTCTGATTTTTGCAGTTTTATTAGTTCATCTGAATAGCTGCTTAAATTTTCTCCCATTTTTTTCCAGTATTATTTGAGTTGATAATACTCCTTCAGTGTTTCATTTATTTTGATCAGTTCTGAGTACATTATATTTATTTTCTCTCTAAGTTACTAGAAGCCATTTCTTGCACCAAACCTGGAGCTTGAACTGTTTCTTTCTGAACAGCTGCAGGATTCTCCCCAGTCAGTGTTTTCTCTTCACCTTTTCTATTTGATTTGATTTTAAGCTCTCTAAGTTTCTTCTTTGCATATTCCAGAAGTTAACAGTCTGGACTATATAGGTTTAAAACTTTTATTGGCACTTCTAGGGAAAATAAGTACAACTATTTCTCTACAGAGGAAACTCTACTATCTGTTGCTGAAAATACAAGTCAGTTTTTTATCTTAATGCTACAGAAATGCAAAGACTTCCAAGATGGCTGCATACTGATCAAGAGATATGTGAAAGTTATGAATTTTTGAGGAAACAGAATTGTTTTATTTATTTATTTATTTATTTATTTGCAGTTGGTTTACCAGGATAGTCCATTGGGCCGAAAGAACCCGTTTTCAATGGAGTCCTGGGGAGAAAAGCTCCAATACAGACAAACATTGGGTACATACAAAATAACTACAATAAAATTATACAGGTTGAGAGATAAAATATTTAAACATTAAAACATTTAAAACATATAAGCACACAGTTCAAAAACATTAAAAAGTATTTAAAGTATTACACTCTGATGAGGGAAAATAACAGGTAAATAAGTTGAGAACAGTAGGAGATATGTATTTGGAGAAGTTGTTCAGAAAAGAATATAAAATTGCATTATAAAGTAAATATTCTGAGAGAACATAAGCTTTGATAGGAAGAGTTATGTATCATAAGTAGGAGGGGGGCAGGGTGACAAAGGTTTATGAGGGGAGGGAGCAAGAACAATCCCATTGGGACCTTAGGTGTGTATGAAGAGATTTTTTGAACATGTACCGGTTAGTGGTGGTACGAATAGATGGTGGAAGTGAGTTCCAAAGATGGGCAAGGTTAAAAGCTAGTAAGTATTTGCCTGAGGGATGACATGGTTTATGTACTACTAATAGGTTTTGATTGTTGGACCTTAGGATTCTATTTGGTAGGTGCATTTTGAAGGCAGAAGACAGGGAGGGACAAAGAGAAGGGCTAAGAATGAGCTTGTGAGCAAAAGTCAGCTGTATATATTTGAGTTGATTTGGTAATTCGAGCCAATTTAGTTTTTGAAGAGAGGAACAGTGGTGAGTGGTGGACCTATGGCTGTTGGCGAATTTGGCAATTTTATTATAGCAGGAGGAAAGCTGCTTTTTTAGAGAGGACTGGAGGTTAGTCAGTAATGGGGCCCCATAAAGAAGGGAGGGGATGAGAAAAGATGAAGCGAGTGTGATTTTGGAGGAGCTTGTAAGGTATTGGTTCTGACGGTAGAGCATACCTAGTTTTTGATGGGTCTTTTTAATATTTAGTTGTAGATGGGAGTTGTAGCTCAGGCGATTGTCAATTTGTACACCTAGTAGTTTAGTTTCGGACACTAGTTCTAGGGGTGACTTATTTAGGCTGGTAATTGAGAAGGAGTTTGTATTGAAGGAGGTGGATTTGGAAGGGGTGAATACCATAAGTTTTGTTTTAGATGCATTGAGTGCTAAATGGTTTGTTTTCATCCATTGTTCAGTTATTGAAAAAGCTTCCTGAGTCAGTTTTAGGAGCTGTGAGGGGGAGGTGGCAGAACAAATAATGGTGGAATCATCTGCATATTGGATGATGTTTGCAAATGGGATAGATTTGGGAAAATCATTGATGAATATGTTGAAGAGGAGGGGACCAAGAATGGATCCTTGGGGAACTCCAGTTGAGGTACTAAGGAATGGGGAAGTGGCCTTCTTCCATATTACTGCTTGCTGTCTATTTGAGAGGTAGCTAGAGAACCAATTAATGGAAGAGGGAGAGAGGTTAAGTTTAGACAGTTTGGTTAAGAGCAGATTGTGTGAGATGGTGTCGAAAGCCTTGGAGAGGTCAAGTAATAGGGTAGAGACAATGTGGCCTGAATCACGTGCTATGTTAATGGTTTCAAGGAATGACAAGAGGGCAGTCATAGTGCTGTGATTTGGCCTAAAACCATGTTGTGTAGGGGTCAGCAGGTTGTTATCTAAGAGATGTGGCAAGAGTTGAAGGTGGATACACTTTTCCAGAAGTTTAGAAATGGGGGACAGAATAGCGATAGGACGAAAGTTGTTGACGTTGCAATTGTTGCCTCCTTTATGTAGGGGGATGATGAATGCTTGCTTCCACAGTTGAGGCACAGAGCATTCCTGGATGGAACGGTTGATTAAGATGCTAATGGGGTAGGCAATTGCATCTGCGGCTATACTAAGAAAATAAGAGGGAATATTGTCAGGGGCATTAGTGCAAGGCTTCAGTTTCTGAAGGAGTTTCTTGATAGTGGTAGTGGATGTAGGCTTTAATGAGAATAGGAAGGGTTGAAGAGAGAGAGTTTGAGGAGGTTACAGGAGAATGGGCAGTAAGAGTAGTAGAATAGGTGGCTGATAGGCAAAGTGAAGTAGAAGTGGGGATAGGGTTGTTTGCGGGAGGGTGTGTATTAGATGGTGAGGTAGAGCATGCGAAGGAGGAAGTGAGTTTGTTGATAGAATCGATAAAAAAGGAGTTGAACTGAATAGCTAAATCCAAGTCTGGGATATTTGGGTTTGGGGTTGGAGTGTGTGGTTTGCTGGGGTTAAGAAGGTTGGAGATCCCCTTCCAGAATCTTTGAGGGTTAGTTTTATTATTGTTTTGGAGTGTGAAGAAGTATTTTTGTCTGTCAGAGATTATTGACTTTTTTACTTTGTTCTGAAGGGTTTTGTAAGCAATATGTTGATCAGGTGATTTATTTTTCAGGTAGAGTTTCCAGGCTTTGTCTCTAAGGCGCATGGTTGATAGTGTGGTTTTGGTTAGCCAGGGGGCTGAATTTGTTTTTATTCTTTTTGTTCTTAGAGGGGCTTGTGAGTCAAGTATTCCTAAGAATGTAGAGTTAAAGTGGGCAACAGCTTCTTCAAGTGGCAGTGTTTTCAGATTGTTCCAATTAATTGCTTTGAGGGACTCTATGAAGACTGTTGGGTTGAAGCTTTGTCATTGCGGGTAGTGATATAATTATGGGTGCGGTTGGAGATGCAGGAGAGTCGATGGGTGAAAGTAGGTAGATGATCACTAAGAGGGTCGGGAAGGGTACCGCTATCTGAAAAATAGTGGGGGTGTGACACTAGAATCCAGTCAAGGATGGTGCCACTGGAGGGGTCTTTAGATGGGTGGGTTATGTTGGTGATTAACTGGGAAAAGTTATATAGGTTAATGTTAAGAGGGTTGGTTGGAGATTGGATAGAGGCCCAGTTAATATTTACATCTCCTAAGATTATGGTTTCATTGCTGATATTATCGGAGAGCCAAGAGAGGATATTTTCGAGTGTTGAAATATTGTCCCCTGGGGGGATGTAGAGGGATGCTAGACAAATATGTTTGTGCTTATTAATTTGTAGGAGAGAGAGGAGTATTTCAGCATTATTAAATGTGGGGATAGGTTTGTCATATGGGGTAACTAACAAGGAAGAGGAATAAAGAAGAGCAACTCCTCCGCCTTTCCTTTGGGTCCTGTCTTTTCTAATGATTGAATAGCTGGGTGGAGTTATTTCAGAGTTGCTTATAGAGGGCTTTAACCAAGTTTCTGAAATAGATAGTATGTCAGGTTTGTTGTGCTTGAGCCATGCATGGAGGGTTGGGACTTTATTCACTATACTTTGTGAGTTTAGAGAAGTAAAGAATATAGGCTTGTGTGTGGAGAAAGAGGAGGAGGGGCCAGGGTTGGGATGGATGTCACCGGATAAAAGATTGTTGATGAGATGAAAGATTGGGTTCAAAAGATAGTTGAGTTGAGTAAGAAAGTGGTTTTGGTTAGCTGAGATGATTAAGGGGTATTTAGTTGTTATAGGGATATAATTTTTCTGAGAGGAGAAGACTTTGAAAGAGAAGGTGAGGAGCTGTGTTATTGGATAAAGATGGGGGGAGATGGTAGAGTGTGATTGTGAGGGGGGTGAGTTCAGATGGTAGGTTGTGTGATAAAGTTGTGAGTGATAAGAAGTATGGGGTTGGGTGAGGTGATACAGATATGATATTTTAAGAGAAAGTGATAGGAGGAAAAGGATGGCAGAAGGATTTAGAGGCATGTTGAAAAAGGATGTTTGGTAATATGTGTTGTAGTTGTATAATGTGTATTATAAGTTTATTGTGCAGGGGGATAAGAAAAATGTAGCAATGTGGAGTAGAAGGAGGAGTATTAGGAGATTAGCTGAATGTAAATAAGGTAGGTAAGTGAGTGAGAGTTGTAGATATGAGATGTATCAGCTGTGGGTGTGGTCGTTAATTGGGTTATAGGCGATAGGGGTGTGTCTAAGGTGTTGATGGTTGATTGGTGCAGGGAGGATGTGGGTGTGGAAACTAGAAGGATATAGCTAGACGTACTGGGGGCGGGTGGGATTTGGGGGCAGGGTAGGGGAGCGGAGTGAGCCCGAAGGGCGAACGGAGCGGGAAGAAAAGAATCAGGAGAGGATCGAGAGTCAATCAGTGGAGCATAGGATACAAGAGAGTAAGTAGTAACAAGGTAAGCAAGGTTCCTGTATTTAAGAGGTAGAGGGGGCTAAAGTGTGGATGAATGAGGAAAGCAGAAAGTGAGTGAGGAACAAGTAGTGTATAATATAGAGGGGACGCCCTCTAGTGGCCTAGTACAGAGTTGCACTGGGTAAACTAGGAGGGTTTTGGGACTAGATAGGATGAAAGAGGAGGAGCAGGGAAGGAACACAGTTATGGATGGGAGAGAGAATGGAGAGGGAGAAATAAAAGTGTTTCAGGCTGCTGTGTGACCTGGTAGGGAGATAGCTGACAATATTATCAAGCAGGAGTTACAATGGTAGAATAAGTGGCAACAGAATGTACATACATTCACAGTGTCTTCTGGGAGACACTTTTCCAAATTCCAAAATAGGGATAGATGCAGCAGAGCAGTATATTTCTTAGGTAAAATGTGGATGGAGTAGGTGACCTTGGTTGAATGTGTATGTCCACCCAGGCGAGGTCCCAAGGGAAACTATAGGGTACAACTGGAGATAGGAAGAGGTGAGATAAGTTAGTAACAGTTTAACAGTGATAATACCTAAATATGTAGTAGGCAGACAAGAGAGGGAGCCATAAGCATTATATAGTCAGTAAAACAAATAGTAATACAGTATACAGGTCCTATAGCCTTATAGTAATTGAGTAAATCACATCAGAGCCCAAGAGGTCTGCCTAGCAAACGACTGGGCAATTGGCTTTATCAAAAATAAGGTAAATTGTGCAAAACAGTATAAAAAGAGAGCAGTTCCGTCAGGAAGAATGTTACATAAAAACTCAGAAGACTCAAAAACAATTTAAGATCACTGAAACAATGTGGAGCATGCATATACAAAATCAAAACAGAATTGCAGCAGTGTATAACATAATATAGTGACTGTTCAACTGATTAAACCAGGCTATAGCTCTTAGTACAACTATGGAGCGAAATAGGCAATTACAGAATAGGTCTGCAGCATGTAGGGTAATATTAGTGTTCCTACAGCGCATACATTCATAAAACATCCAAGCGATTAGAGGTAGCTCTAACACGTGGAGGTGGCGTGTTGTATCAACTTTTGTTATTAACAATCAAATTTTGTGCAGCTAAATGACGGAAAGCAGCCTCCGCAAGTCCTTACAGCTCGCCCAGCCACTGTATATCATATCCCGGTTGCTTTAAATGAGAGTCGCCATGTGGGGACTCAAATATATAAGCATATATAAGGGGAACTAAGTATAGCCAGATTCGGAAACGTCGGTTTTAGGTTTTGATTATGAGTTTTTAGGTTTTGATTATGAGTCACTGATCGTGCCCCTGTCCTTTCACCGTTAGCAAAACATGTTGGTAATTTGCACTTATAATTGCTTATTAATTAGTAACTGAACTTTACTAAAGCTGGCAGAATTAATAGCCCCTTTCTCTCTTTTTTCACATTGGGAAAGCTGAAATTAATCTGTTGATCAGTGTGTAGGCATCTTGGAAGTCTCCACATTTCTGTAGCATTAAGATAAAAAAATGACTTTTATTTTCAGCAACAGATAGTAGAGCATCCTCTGTATAGAAATAGTTGTACTTATTTTCCCTAGAAGTGTCAATAGAAGTAGTGAACCTATATAGTCCAGACTGTTAACTGCTGGAAGATGTAATTGTATACTAATTCTGGTTGTACAAGAGAAATAAACTATTTGAGGTAATTCTTATTTCCTGAAATTAACAACAACCGACGTTTCAGAAGAAATGTTTTTATTGTTTGTGAAAAAGCTCATCATTGAAACACATGAGGGTACCTAACATTTGTGTTTTAAGTGAAGTATGGAACTATGAAAACAAATAAGCAAATTCCATTTTCAGTGAAATTTTACATATCCCACTGCATGCCTCCCAAAAATATTACTACTATCTGTCTGCCATTTCACAGCTATGCCTAGAAATCAATACATAACAATACTACAGAGAATTATATGTAGCAGTTTTTTGCATGGTGCTGTAACCCACCTATTCCTGCCATACCATTGCATATGTAGCATATTAGCTCTGAGATTGCACTGTCTTGGAGCAAAGAGAAATTGATGTCTACAAAACTCCGTATTCTGTCTGTACCAGGGTAAAGTAACCTTACAGTAAGCAAGTGTACTTTTCTGTGAAAGTCATATGCATGTAATAGTAAAGAAGAGTTAGTTAAATTAGACATACCAACACAATAAACCTAAGTTAAAGTTTCCCTAAGTCTTGCTTTCTTAAATGTTATAGCAGGAAAGTAATTTGTGCTGTAGATGGATACATTTGACTGTTCAGCTTAATGTTGTAAAGTATGGAAGTGTGTCTCTCGTCTATCTCTGATTTTGCACAGCATCCCTGATTTTTGCCTCATATGTTTACTGTGGCCCTCATAACATTTTTGATTTTCTGGTAACTCAGTGAGGATTGCAATCAGTCTATAATGCCAGACATTACAGTTTTATGCTTCTTATTCTTCAGAGAATGTCTGTTGATGTAAAACCTGTTATTCTGTTAACTTTTAATTGAATTAGAGTAATATTGACAGATCATCACTGATTTAGGGCCTTTATTCATCCCTTCATTAGTTTTAGTTTTGCACAGAACTTTTGAGCAAAGAAATAGAGCTACATATGAAGGTTATGAATTTTTGAGGAAACAGGATTAATGTTTTAGGTTTTGATTATCAGTTGCTGATCATTTTAGTAGGTGCCCCTATCCTTTCACTAATCACAGTTAGCAAAAAATGTTGGCTACATTAGCACTTGTGATGACATTGATTTTGGATAAAAAATGTGGGAAACGTGTCTGAACCCAATGTGCCCTTATATTTAGCTGAACTGATAAGAGTTTTGTCTTTTAATTTTAAGTATGTCCTAGCCTTGTTACATAAGACTATTATATTTATTAAAATGATTGCAAATAGGTAGTAGCTAAGCACAGAATACATAAATTATCTTTTAGTTATATTGAATGCACTAAGAGAATTATCTCAAAACAAATGAAATATTTTTCCAAACTTATAGTACTTGTAATGCTTCATGGGCCTTCGGATTGTGCAACTGGCAGAACATGCGAGAGTGCTAACCTGCTGAAACTCATTGTAGCATATATTGTATGGAAGTAAGTCTTGTCTTGTCTGGCATAAACAGCTGCTTTAACTAGTGTACTGTCACAATGCCATAGGTCTTTTGAATTACATATTCATATATCCATATTTATATAATATTGTTTACTTTGGGGCACAGTGGCGCATTTGGTAGGATTGTCACCTCACAGCAAGAGGTTCTGTAGTTCGATTCTCTGTTTAGGTGTCTGTGTGGAGTCTGCATGTTCTCCCTATATCTGCATGGGCTTTCTCCAGGTGCTCCAGTTTCCGCCTACATTCCAAAGATATGCACTAGGTGGATTGGACAAACTAAATTGTCTGTAGGTGTGAGTGTGCTTGCATGTGTACGGTATGAAAGAACAACAATGGCAGAGTTAGCCAAGCATCAGTGTGAAAATTGGCTGCAGATGATAGTCACTGTTGATCTGACATCACAATCCCATGCACAAAAATAGGAAAAAGTAGTTTGGATAGATGGATTGTCTACCCTGTGACTTTAGTGCTTTGCCTGAAAATGTTGCTAACCTTAAAGTATGTTATGTAATGACAGAGATATATTTCTCCTTATACCTTTTCTTTAAAAGGAATATGGCCTCAGTGGGTCTTACTTGATTAGCAAAATGCAAATAAATAAATAAATAAATAAATGCTGAAATAAGTGCAAATGTTATTTGTTAAAAATATATTGACATGTCATCAACATCTGAAAATTTACATGTAGAATGTAAAAAAATAGAAACTTTCAGATGGAGGCCGCATATGTTTATTTGCAAGTAACAGCTTCTGAGGTTTTTAGTTAGTGAAGCAGTTCCTAGTATTCATAAATATTATCACTTCTGACAGTAAGAGCTGTGGACTAAATGGGTTGTTTCAGTGATCATGAAAAATGCAGTTCAAAGACACATTAGCTGCAATGAGGAAAGATCTCATTATCTGATAATTTGCATGTTTCTCAATTTTGTGATGTTACCGCTAGTTACAATCAGCACATTCCTGTGGTAAGCACCTTTGCTGACACATGCGTTGTGTTGATACAAGCACCCCTCAGTCATTCTTACACACACACACACACACACACACACACACACACACACACACACACACACACACACACACACACACAGACACACTCCCTTACCTGTTATCTGTCTCTTAGTTTATAGAACGTCCCTGATGTAGCCTCTTATTTTTTACCACACCCCTTGTAAATGTATTTATTTACTGTTTGATAATCAGGTAAGTGAACTGGTTTACTGAATCTTTTCAGTCATGACCTGGGCAGAAGATATGGTGTTTAAAATTATAAGTACAGTTGCATAAATTTATACTAATTTGGGTAATCCATGGTATAGAGTAACACATGGTTACTTTCAGTGCAATGAGAACCATACACAAGTTTAGTTAGGAGAAAATACAGGTGAAACAATGGAGTTGTCCCAATAACACCTGTAATTGGATCCAGTAATGAGGTGTTCTTTAAGGGGGTCTTTCAAGTCTTTAAGTGTTTCCTGATGTTTGAATAAATAACCATGTTTCCGTGGAGCAGGTCCAAATCTGGAGAATGTTCTTTTTCTCAAAGTACTTTTGAAACATCTGGGAACAAGGTTGAAACAGCTGTCTTGTGGGTTTCTGAGATCATAGCTGTTGTCTTGTATAGGCAGTTTTCTATTCAGTGGGTAACAGATACCTTGTTTTAGCACCTTGAAAATAAGAATAGTTAGTAGCAGTGTAACTATGCTGGGAATAGAGAGACTATTAGTTTTTTCAAGTAGTTTCTTTCCAGGATGGAGTAGGAGGTTGGCCAAAAGTATCAATCTACAATTTTTTCTCTTAGCACTCTGTAACCTATGGGTGTTATAAGCTGCATGAAGGACATGAAATGGAAGGCTCTCTTCTAATTTGGGTGATAATTCATTTTAGCAATTGCTGAATGAGTTTTAGGTGAGAGAAAATGACTAATTTTATAACACATTTTTAATTGTTATTTAGTAGGAATGAAGAGTAAAAGTGAGACATATCTAGTATTAAGCCTAGGCATTTGTATTTCGAGAGATGAAGTATACTATTTTCTTTGATATATTTAATGCAAAGGGGAGGGCTTCTGGGTAGCTGTTTGTAAAGAAAAGATAATGTCATTTGTTTTCTTTGGATTTGTAAGGAGTTTAAGGTCAGCTGACCTATTCTATATTTTGCTTTGCAGATCCTTGTGTAAATTATTAGACTGTAAAGTAAGTATTTCATTTGCATAAGTAACAAGTTTTGGCTCTGACAGATTTCTATGGGGGTCATTAATAAAAAGGCGAACAAGAAGAGACCACAGTATTTATCCTTGTGGGATACCTGCATTGAGTAAGCCCACTGTGGAGGATTTGGAAGGTTCATTTTGTGGATAACTCTTAAACCAGTGAAGGGTATTTTCTCCAAAATCAAGTTTCTTTAGCTTGTTGAGTAAGATTGTTTGATTGTTTTGAAGGCCGTGATCATATCTACGAAGAGACCTGCTGTGGTTACTCTCTCACTGATGTTGTAATAAATGTTATCTATATTAGTTAGTAGGGGTGTAAAGGTACTAAATGAATTGTGGAAACCATGTTGAGTATCAGATAGTAAGACATAATTATTGATGTATTTTAGTATTTGCTTATACAAACTTTTTTCAAGTAATTTAGTATTGGGTAGAGAATAGAGATAGGCCTGCAATCTTTCAAATTCTTTGAAAACGTTGTTTTAGGCAGACATAGTATAAAAGATTGTTTAAGTGCAGATTGGATAGCAGTTGTAGTAGGAAAGTGGTTGAAGATGTGAGTAAGGGTCTTACAGTGTGTTCAGCACCTAGCCCTAAGAAGTAAGCATGCGGTTTGGAGAATTCGGCACCTAAGTTACTAAATATTTTTAGTAGAGTTATTTGTATGTTTGTATGTTATTTGTAAAAAAAATGAAAGGCTGATACATATGAAGTTAAGGGGTATAGGGAGTCAGAGAAAGATGTCTTGCATGGTTTCACTGGACAATTTGTTTATAAAATAATTTTTGAAAACCCATAAGTATTGTTTATATTTGTTGGTAAATAGGGAAGAGTCTTTTTAAGTAATGTTTGATGATGGGGAACAGATTCATCCTGTTAACTTTATTTCCTACCAGAGTAAGTTAGGTCAAAACCAGTTTGCTCATTTGTTTAAGGTACTAGGATTTGGATGAACAGGTAGCTAATCTGGTTTCCTTTTTCAAGCTAATGCATGCTTGATACAGTTGATTGTTAAGTGGGTCCTTTTTCCCAGGTCCTCCAGTCTTTGTCTCTGTTCTGCATTTTGTTTTTACAGTCAATAATGCCAGACATTAGAGGTTCATTTTTCCTATTGTTCAGAGACTGTGTTGTGATGCTAGCATTATTATCTTTTTTAAGTGACGAGAGAAGTAGTATTTAAAAAATCTCATTGGTGTCACCTATTGTTTCTCCCAGCGTTGCCTTATTCCTTCCCTGTCCTGCATAACTCATGGGCCATTACAGTCAGTCAATAATACCAAACATTAGAGAATCGTATATATTATTATTTAGAAAATACACCATAATCCCGGAACCGCTTTGTAACCTACGGGATAAATGTGCTGTTAATAAGGTACTTCCTGACTGAGCTAGAGCTATGGGATTCAAATAATTTTCCCCCTGTTGTTTTGTAATTTTCTTCTCATGTAAATGGTGGAGGGTTCTAAGCTCCCCCCATTGTTTAATTGAGTTAGGGTAATATTCATTGAGGGTCCTTGATGTCTAGTGTAACCCCCCCCCCCCCAAGTCTTAGGTCTTTCATGCTGTAAAACTGTTGACCTTTAATTTGTTAAGAGATGTTACAGTTATAATTCAAGATTATTGATCCCCACCTGTCCGTATGTCTTTCATGCTGCAAAACCACTTCTCTGTTATCTTTTCAAGTGAATTTATTGTAATATGTATTTTTCTTTGTCCTCCCCACTACTGCAGGGTTTACTAATTAGTCCAGAGGACTTTAGAGGTATGACAGCCCTACACACACACACACACACACACACACACACACACACACACACACACACACATACTGGCATTCACAAATTCATGCACTGAGACGCCACAAATATACACAAAAGTCTACAACTATAAATTAAAAACCTTAGTTTCAAGGGGCAAGATCAAACTCAACTGATTGTTCATCAGCTGATCAAAAAAGAAACAAAAAAATGTAACCATGTTTTATACCCAGTGCAAATTATGTATAATAAATCACATACAGGAATATATTGGGTAAAAGGTAATTTTTCTGATCCCCACTGTACTACATTCTCACACTGGAAAAAGGCAGCGCATGCAATCAACTGTACTGGCATTTTTTCAGTTCAACAAGTTGACCTCTCGATGGATTGAATGTAGCCCCCACACACACAGGCACGCAGCCTCCCAAATGATGACACTCACAGATACACTCAGCAATTCATCCATGTACACACAACTATCCCACCTATCCCCTGACCTGACACAGACACACACACACACACACACACACACACACACACACACACACACACACACACACACCTGAAACCATGCATCCCAATGCATATACTCACACATGCAACTGCACATATGCACATATGCACACAGCTCCATGCACAAATGAACACATGCACACATTTCCCACCACTACCTGTACCCTAAACTCTCCAGCACTTACCTCAAACATGATCTCACTAATTGACAGTAATGGGAGAATGTGAACTTTTGGCTGAGTTAATTAACTCAACTGACCAAGCTAACTTACAGTTTCTAGGGGAAAGCACATGGCAAATTAACATACAGCTGTCCTTGAATCAGAAATGGTTGCTGCCAGTGATAAAAAGGGTCTATGGCTGGTAGTATCCTTTTTGAATACCAGTAAATGTATTTCTGTACTATGTTAATTTCCATAGATGCTTCCCCAGTAATTATCACATTAATAACAACATACTAAGCATGCAGTCAGTCGTGAGAGATTTGGGCACCCAGATTGATAACAAAATAACAACTTGACTTTTGACCACCACGTTGCCTCCTTTGTATGGAAGGCTTTCTACATGGGCCACCTCATAAATAAGGGTATTTCATTCAGGAACAAGGAGGTCATAAAATCCCTGTAGTCCTCCCTTATCAGACCCATTATCGAGTACAATGCCCCCTTTATCATGTACCTTGCCAAGCACATGCAGCAGATGGAGAGACCACAGAGGTTCCTGGCCAGGAAAATCCAGGGTCTCAAACGTCTATCCTATGCAGATAGGCTAAAAGCCCTGTCCCTCTACTCAGTCTTATACGGACTGCTCAGAGGTGACCTGTGTCTGGCATACAAGGCCATCTCAGACCCAGCCTTGATGGAGTTTCTGCATATCCGTAAGTCAAACTCCACTTGTGCAACCTGCATGCAAGGCCTCAACCTGGTCTGTGACATTAATAGAACTTGTTGGTGGGATAGATTTGTGTCCCCAAGACTCCCCCATCTGTGGAATAGACTCCCTCTCCATGTCAAGCAGAGTACCTCTCTAGCCCTCTTTAAGAGGAAATTAGATGACTGGATGGGAAACAGAAAATACACCCGTGGGATCCCACCTGTGTCCCTGCTGGACAAGGGAAACAGGTACTGACTTTGTGGGAACATGGATGAAATTCTTGGCTAGGCTTATAAGGACCTCCAGGCCAATAGCCTAGAAAACTTTGATTAAGTAATTTCTGACAAAAAATTATTTTATCATCAGTTTTTAAAATTTTCATAAGCTGAGAATTCTGCATATTTATTGATAATTTTGTCTTTGTTTTTATTAGCATTTTGTTGGCTAATGTCACCAGAGATGATGGATCCCAGTCTGTAACCAAGAAAATGTATACAGCATTAAATATGGGGATACCTGAAATTCAGATGCCACTTGTCTTGATATTCATTATTAGGAAATTACTTAGTGACTTCAAGTTACTTCCTTTGTTTAAGAGAGTAAATGAAATCCGCTGCTTTATTATTTCTGCATGCTGGAATGAAAGAAGGAATTCTACCCTGATATCATCATTAATTTTCTTTAAGTGGTTATAATATTTTAAGGAAACTTACAGGAATAAAGTATTTAAATGCTCTGTAAATGAAACATTATCTATGCGCAATATAACAGCATCATAAAAGTACATTAGTGCTTTCTTTACTTGAGTATTTGATGGTTTTCAATTTGTTTGCATGAAATAACTCTATTTTGAAATGACTGCAGTTGCTTCCACTTTATGTGGTACTTTCTATTTGCTCATTGTTGAATTCCTGGGCTGTGCCTGCAAATGGTCTCTTGAGACCAGCGTAGTACCCCGGTAAACAAATATAAATAAAAAATAATAAAATAATAAATAAATGTGCTTTGAATGCAGCCTTTCTTCGCCTGTCTGTTCATGTGGTCTTAGGTTATGTATCAGAGGTTATCCTTCTGTGCTGCTATGTGCCATGCATGGCCTGTAGTTCCACTGTATGGTTCTGGCTTCCTCTTCTGACTGAGTCTTGCTTAGACTTTTTCCTGGAGGTCTTCTCCATGTTTGCCATGTTTATCAACCATCACTTCAGTACTTAAATGCATCTCTTTTGTTGTTAGTGAGGATTCTGGTCTCGTTTTTGATTGTTAGCTTTAAATTTCCTCATTTGTTTGCGTTAGTTCTATTTTTCTTCAGAATAATTAAGAACCCCTTTAAATGCTTTTTTTTTCATTTCCGCTTAATCAACAAAAATATGTTGTATCCACTTTGTTTTTTCTCTTTTTTCTCCTACTCTTTCACTACTTCCTCAAATGCCTGACGGAAATGTGAAAAGTCACTACTGCACTTGTCTGGCAGTTGGGAAAGAGGATTAAGAAGCTGTTAACAAGCTGTTTCCTATGGTCCAGTGGTGCAAGGTTTGATTCCCTCAGCTTCCATTTCCTAACTGTATGACTGTCAACAAGTCATTTAACCAAACACTGCTTCCAGAGTGAGTTTGGAAAAAGATCCATGGAGATCAGTGCTTTTACCTCAGAAAGCAAATAAATAAAACTGTTTACCATGCTGTTAATCTCTGTGAGACTTTTGTAAATCAATACAGTTTCACTTATATCACCTACACTTTCACATAGACACCTTAAGTGTTTTGCAGTAAGCTTTTTCTGCAGACTTCCACTTTACATAACATGTACCCATGTGACTATATGTATTTATTGACACATGATTACTGGGAAAGTCCTACTGGATGAGAGCCCAGTTTCAGCGGAGGCCCAGGGAGAAAAGTTCCAAAGTATTTCAAAACATTTTAAGAAGAATAATTTTACAGTCTTTAAAACTAATATAAAAACAGCTACAGTTTAAATAATTATACTAAATTAAACATAATATAAAAACATTGGTTAAGAACAGATATAAGTTATATGACAATGATTTAATAGTTAGAGAAATTCTAGTCAGATTACAAAGAAGTTAAAGGTAAGCTAGTGTAGGAGAAACAGGAATTACAATACAAATTGAGAGAAAAGCAGGCTTATGGTATACTTAGAGACAAAGCCGGGGGGGGGGGGGTTGATAAAGGTATCAATATAAGGTATTAATAGGTATTTGTTCACATTTAAGGATATAGTTTATCCTGGTGTTGAGCAAAAATAGATACAACTTTTGGCTATGAACTCTTTCAGAATGGTTTTAAAAGATGGGAGGGAGGGTATTGACCTAATGGATACAGGTAAGGAGTTCCAGGCCATAGCAACATGGTACGAGTATAGACAGTGTCAAGCAGATTTTATATATTTGTGAACAGACAGGAGTTTTTGGTCACTGGATCTCAGTGACCAACTGGGAACATAGTTGTATAGATTGTACTTTAGTGTTGGACAAGCAGATGGATTCTGGATAATTTTATAGGTGGTAAGAATCTGTGTATATGTTAGTTGATGGGGTAGTTCTAACCAATTTAGGCTTTCTAGTGCTATACATTGGTGGGTTCTGAAAGGGGTATTGGCTGAAAATTTAGCAGCTTTGTTATAGAATTGTTCAAGTTTTGATTTTTGTGATGCCTGAAGGTTAGTAAGGATGGGAGCACCATAAAGAAGTGTGGGGAGGAGGTAAGTAGTGGTAAGTGTAGTTGTGTCAGTGAGGAAGTTTTTGCTTGTATAAAGCATCCCTAGGTTTTCATGAGTTTTTCTTATGCAATTTTGTATATGCAGGTCAAATTTAAGATTATCATCAACTATCATTCCTAATCATTTGTTATGAGAAGTGACTTTAATAGTTGTATCATCAAGGGATAATATACCCATACTAGAACAAATCCTCTCCATGTTTCAGTGGCTGTTCCTGAGTAATTTCTTGGAGGTATACCATGTTATCAGATGTGCAAATGAGTGCTGAGTCATCTGCATACTGTATTAGGGAGGCCTGTTGTGTAGGTGTGTGTGGAGGGTATTGTTGAGAATGTTAAAGAGGATGGGACCAAGGATAGAGCCTTATGGTAAATTGGGGTGACTGGGAGGTGTGGAGAGAGGGTGGAGTGCCATTTTACTAACATATCTATTGGATAGATAGCTTTTGAACCAAAGAAGGGTGGGCTTAGAGAAACCTAATGAGGACATTTGAAGTAGAAGTTTGCTGTGACAAACTGTGTTGAAGCCTTTAGACAAGTCTAGAAATAAGGAGGAGACTAGTCTGCCATTATCTCTAGCTTTATTGACAGTATCTATATAGGCTAGAAGTGCTATGTTAGTACTATGGGAAGACTGAAAGCCATGTTGTGTGGGAGATAGGAGATCTTCTTACAGGAGGGAGTTCTGCAACTGTTTTTGAATACAGTTTTCAAGTATTTTGGAGTAGGGGGGATAAGATTGCTATAGGTCTAAAGATAGTAATGTCTGTTGAATTTCCTCCTTTGTGCAAAGTGATAATTATTTGTTTATTTAATATTTGTTTGCCAGGATAGTCCAGCTGGACCACTAGTGTCTGTTTTCAGTGGGGTCCTAGGGAGAAAAGCTCCATGCAGAACAAAACATAATAAGTTGTACATGATATAAGTAGTTGGTTACAGAGTTTGCATGCTAAAGACAGTTAGGAGACATCTTATAATAGGTAGAAATACAAAGTTGGAGTACAGCTTTTTGAGTAGTACATTTGTAGAATACTGTAGATACAAGATATGTGGAAGGCATTTCAAGTAGCAAATATTTACAATATATATATATATATATATATATATATATATATATATATATATATATATATATACATTATATACATAAAGCATCTTTACTGCATACTATATGTTAACTACAGAGGCATAAGGTAGTAAAGTCCTCTTTTCCAGAGAGAGGGAACATGGGATTCCTGGAATGACCAATTTATAAGGATTGAGACATGGTAGGAAATACTATTGGCTGATATTTAAAGGTACACACTTGGAAGGTCATCAGCTGAAGTAGAGCGTAGTTTGAGTTTGTTTAAGAGTAGTTTTATATAGGTGTAGGCACAGGTTTGAAGGTGAAAGTGGATGTGATGATACTTGGCTGCTGGGCAGGGTTAGGGCTAGCTGCTATAAATTGATGTGGTATGTGGCAATTAATTCACTCTGATGAAGCGATTTTAGATATCGTGAAAATGCTTACTTTGTTTTCTACATTAAAGTGCTTTTTTATTACTCAGCCATAACATTTGGTGCCTTTATTTTATTTTATTACTTAGTGTTAGGACTAGATATTGAGGAATCCTTGTTTAGAGATGCTATAATATCTATGAAATAAGATGAATTGTATTGCAGTTTTGAGTCTTACGTTACTGGAGAGAGGGGTAAGGGTTGAATTTATGGCCAGGATACAAGATTTCTGTAGTGGCTCTCCAGAAATTTTTAGGGTTGTGTTTACCATTATTCTGAAAGTTATTCTAGTAAAGTTTTTTTGCCTTCATTAATTTGCTTTTATTATGATTGTGAAAGTCTGAAGTTTTCAAGATATCGTGGCGTATTATATTTTTGCCATTCTTCTTCTATCCTGCATTACCATTCTACTCTGTTTGGATAGCCAAATTGCATTATTTGTTTTTAGCCACCTCCTTCTAGGAAATACAAGGCTGTTCAGAATATTCAGGAAAGTTGTACTGAATTTGTTTTCAGCATCATTTAAAGTGAGGATTTTTAGCAAGTTCCAGTTAATACATGATAGGGTAGTAATGAACATTTCTCGGTTAAACCTGCAAAGGTTGTGGGTTGTTTTATAAACATGCTGTTTGAGTAGTGTGGGATGTCTGGTTGTATAGATAGGGAGGTGATCACTGAGGCACTCAGAGATTGTACCAGAGGTGGTGTATTTGCTAGGGTCTGATACCAGGATACAGTCTAATATGGAATTTGATGTCTTCCAATAATGTATGGGGCTATTAATTAGATGTGCAAAATGAAATATATTCACACTAGATGCAGGGCAGTTAAGAGTTTATGTCCAACCAATTGACATTCAGATCACTTCGTAGCATTTTTTCTTTCTTATGGATATCCAGTGTAGAATATCTTCCAGTATAGCTGTATTCTCGCCATGAGGGATGTAATGAACAGTAATACATATTTGTTTATAATTGTTTAATTTCAGAAAAGTAATAAGAAGCTCTGTTGAACTGAATTTTGATATTGTTTTTTGTTAGAGGAAATGTGGTAGTTGTTGAGAAATATTAAAGCAATGCCACCACCTTTCCTCTTTGTATAGTCGTTACAGATGTTATTATAGCAAGAAAGTGTAATTTTGGTATTGTTTTGCTGGGTTTCAGCCAAGTTTCAGTTACAACGAGAATATCAGGGTTATGTTGAACAATTCAGGCATGTAGTTCAGCAATTTTATTTCTTATGCTTTTAAAATTTATGGCAGTAAAAGTTAGATTGCTGAGTCTGGGGGCTGACCACTGTAGGGTTAGAGTAGTGTGTTGAAGGGAATTGTATTGATGTTCATTGTGATAGATAGGGCCAAGATTAGAGTGAATGTCTCCTCCTAGAAAGATTTTAGTATATTGGGAAATTATTGTTGCTTGTTTTTTGAGTAGTTTTCCACTTAATTTTGTTTTGATTTGAGTTGAGGTGATGTTAATTAGTCTATATTTAGAGTAAAGATGAGGTGCATCATTAAACAGTTTATGTGATATGTGGGGAATGTAGGGAGGAAGTATAAATTGGTGGTTGGGACAGAGTTGGAGATATGCTGAGAGTGACTATAGAGTCATTGTAGGATGAAAGATGGCCCAGTAGGGTAGAAAGAATAGAAGATAAGTTGGGGAGTAGCACAATTAAGTTAAGGGATCTGTATGTTATAGTAGGCAGATTGTGGGGAGGTAGGGATCAAGAGGGAAAAAGAAGTTGCAGGGTAAAAGGATATTTAATGGTAGTGGAGTCTGAAAACTGATAGAGGGTGGGTAGGAAAGAAGTATTTTCTGTGAAGGAAGAGCGATTGTGTATTATCTTCCCTGCAGTGAAAGTAATAGATGAGTTTAAAAGGCTGAAGTATGCAAATGTAGTTAAAATAGGAAGAGGTGAGGGCTTTTTTTGGGTGGGGGAGTAGAAGATATAATATTTATTTATTTATTTAGTTATTATATTTTACAGTTTGTTTACCTGGATAGTCCATTGGGAGTTAAAATAGGAAGAGGTGAGGGTTTTCTTTGGGTGGGGGAGTAGAAGATATAATATTTATTTATTTATTTTACAGTTTGTTTACCTGGGTAGTCTGTTGGGCCAACAAGAACCCATTTTCAATGGAGTCCCAGGGTGAAAAGCTCCATGAACAACAATATAATATGAAGTCAATATAATATGAAGACATTGCATTCACATTTATGTAATACTATTGAAGAACGATGGTATTACACAACATGATAAAAAATCCACAATTGCAGTGAAAATACAGTCAGAAAAGCAAAAGGTAAAATTACACACACACACACACATAAATAAGTCAATTAAAATAAGAAAAATCCATTAGTGCATAATCTTGTTAGATTTGTTAATGTGAAATAACACAGGGTTGACATTACAGTTTTACATGAAATCTTAGCAGAGTTAAAGTGGAATAGGGATAGGGGGATAAGATATATACTTGGTAAACAAGGCAGACAAATACATTTATATTGTGTGGACTGCTTGATGACAAAAAATAATATAACTACTCCTAACTAATCCTCCTCCTTCCTTCCACCCTGCTGAATTGCTAGCTGCCAACTGTAAGCTTAATAAACATAAAACCTTAACTATTGCTGTTATATACATACCTCCAGGAGATAATATACCCATACTAGAACAAATCCTCTCCTGGTTTTCCATCAACATACCTAACGAGAGTGCCCTGTCCTATTTGGTGATGTAAATATTAATTGGCTATCTCCTAATTCCTCCTGCCCAGTGTTAACCTGTACAGCTTCACCCAGCTCATCTCTTCTCCTACCCACTTTATTAAAAAAAAAACAACTCCTCATCTATTATTGGCTGGATGCCTCCAACCCTGATCTGTATCACAACCCTCAATCCATGCCTGATGTTATCAGTGATCACTCTCCTGTCTGTGTTCAAAGATTCACTCCTCATCTTCCTTGACAGCATAAACTCATTGAATGCAGAAACTTTCCAGCTTTTATCCTGACTCCTTGAAAAACATTCTTTCATCTAACTGGTCCTTCCTTTTTAATCTTTCCCAAGATGATGCTGTCCAAGAATGTAACACTATATTTCTTAACACTCTCAACTCCATTGCCCCTCTTCAGACTAAAAGGGTCAAATCTAGATGCTCCCCTGGCTTACACAGGCTACACTCTCCCTAATAAAGAAAAGAGATAATGTCTGGAAGCTTTGGACAAAGACTAAACTACCCACTAATTACCAAACTTATAAGGAACTACATAACCTAACTAAAATACATATTAATTTAGACAGGAAAAACTTTTATCAGAAACCCCAAACCACACAAAGCAAAAACCCTAAAAAATTTTGGCAGAGTGTCAACCAAATCCTGTACCCTGGTAATCCCTCTAGTCCCAATACCTGCCCTAATAATTCCTCACAAGAGACAGCATCCAGATCTCCTACAAACTCATTCAAACCTCTAACTCCCCTGATCCCTCTCATTCCTTCCCAGCTTAGTGACTCCTTCTTTCTAACACCATTACATTTTTGTTACCAGAACATTTTTGCAGATTGCTGCTGAGTATAGGGCCTTATGTCATTAAGGGATTTTAGTTTTTGAAATTATTCGGTGTTGCCATCTGTTAGGCTCAAAGGAATAAAGCCCTGACTGTGACACAGATAACCTAGGAATGGTTAATTACTTTAGAAATAGAAGATCTGGATAGGGTATGTGGGACTGAGTTACTGATTCCTTGGGGGGGGGGGTGAATTAGCCTGCTACACTGCAGGCTAATCCTCTACCCCCAGGAATCAGTTGTATCTGATATTGCAGGATTGTTTTAATCTTCCAGTATCTGAGAGTATGATAAAGGGAAGAAGCCATACTGAAACATCTACAGTCTTGCTTTATCACTCAGTCATATTGTTTACCCAGTTACTCTAGCTTAACTTTATATTAAGTATAGTATAATGTGTGCATCATATGCTTACAATGACAGATTAAAATGATTTCATTTCTTTCTTGGTCTTTTTCTCCGCATTACCTGATGGCCATCACGTTTCCTCTGTGTTGCCTGGAGTCTGAGAGACAGAGTCTAGTTTACCATCATAGTCTTTTTCTACATACCATAATCACTCATTAACCCCATGAATGCCTGGAGATTTCCAAAGTGATGGGCCCATTGACTCATGTTGGCTACCACCCATGAATATATCTCCCAGGCAAGCTGCTTGGTGGGTGCTTATCTTCAGCCCTCTGATTTGTTTACTGGTACATCCAGCTTTGTACGGTTATCAAATAAAAAATGCCACCATCTATGTGTGGTCAGCCTTCTACTCAAACATAAAGACATCTGTTTAATTTTTTTCATTTTTTTACCTGTCTGCTACATAGCTGAATGATTTCTGTGATCCCAGCCCAGATTCTGATTTTTCTATATACCTGATCAAACTGAATCCTGAGGGGAAAATAAGTTATCTGTTAATTTAGTGATGGTGAACCTTTTGGGCTTGGCGTGTCAACAATTCAGAAAATGCCTGTCTTGACTCTGCTGGCGTGTCACCCCCCCCTACCCCAAACAAAAGAGAAGCAATTCTTTTCATTTATTTAAAAAATATGTACTATAAAAGTAAAAGAAAAATCAGTGACTAACCTGTGACTAACAATAGAGAAAACTATATCCACACTGATAATTGGGCTTAAAATAATGCATACAAAAATTACCCTACTTTTAATAGTAATTTTTAATTGAACTAAAAACAAATATGGAACACATTGCATTTGATTTGATTAGCATCAATTAATGACTTCTTTGTTGCTGAGTTTTAATAAATAAGGGCAGGAGTACATATTTCTTGTATTTTTGCTCATTCAGTTTCTTTGCTAACTTGTGTTGGTGAACACTGGTGTGTTACTCAAAATGTCGTGGTGTGTCAACTTTGACAGGCATATCACAGGTCCGCCATCACTGAGTTAATTACAAGAGATACAACTGAAACTTGCCAGGTTTGCTTTTACCCTTCTTTACTTGCAAGTCTCAGTCTTAGTCCATGTCAATAGAGAAGCCACTTTGAGTTTTTTTTTAAGTTTTAGAATCATGACTAATCATTTCACAATTTATTGAAACAGCATCTTATACCCTCCTTCTCTTTGCTGTTCCACTTCTAGACAACCCTTTGCAGTTCCTTTGGTGTTATTTTAGTTTACCTCATGATTCTCCTTCGAGTTCCACTGAGAAGTGCAGAACATTGAATCTTTCTCTATTGTTATGTGTAGTTTTGTTGCAGACCAGGAGAATTATAATTTTCTTACTGTCTTTGTGATCTCCTGCACCACCATTCTCTTTCAGTTTACTCCATATGAGAAGCCTGGGTTAGTACAATACTTTTCATTCATTCATTTTCCAGTAACCTGCTTGACCCATTTCAGAAGGGTCTATATTACATGATCGAAGTTTCAAAACTTCAAATCTAATATGGTCGGCACCATATAATCGAAGTTTTGAACCATCAAAAATGTAATAAAACACAACAGCCTACAAAAACAAACCATTTAAATGCTCTAAGCAGGGGGTAAGCCCCCCTTCACCCCCCCCCCACGTGGGGGCTGCACCCCACACCTCCCTACTTAAATATATCAACTCAGAGATTGCACTACATTGCAGAAAAGGAAAATATTCCCTTTCCACACTGTACAGAGATCTCAGTTAAAAGATTAAAAGTTTCAAAACTTCGATCATATGGTGTCATATCAGATTCCAAGTTTTGAAACTTAGATCTTCTGATATAGACCCTTTCAGAACTGTGAGGACGTTGGGTGGTATCCCACCATAGGAACTCATCCTGAATGAGGTACTAACCCATTACAGAATGCATATACACACAGATGCAAACAAATACACAAGCGCACATGCACACCCACACCTGTGCACACACTCACACATGCATGCACACCTATATGCACACACACCCACATGCACACACACAGCATGCACACACACACACACACACACACACACACACACACACACACACACACACACACACACACACACACACACACACACACACACACACACACACAGACACACACACATAGCATGCACACACCTGTGCACACACTCACACATGCATGAACACCCACATGCACACACACACACACACACACACACACAGCATGCAAGCATCTGTGCACACACTTGCACACGCATGCACACCCACATGCACACACACATACACAACATGGACACATCTATGCACACACTCGCACATGCATGTGCACACACACACACACACACACACACACACACACACACACACACACACACACACACACACACACACACACACACGCACACACACACAAACACACACACATGCACACACACGCACACACACGCACACACACACACACACACACACACACGCGCACACACACACAGTCTGACTCTCATTTGGCATGCGCACCTATGCACAGTTTCAGATTCACCAATTTGCTGTGGTGCATCTTTGGAATTTGGGAGGAAACCAGAACACTGAGTAAAAATTCACATGAATACAGGGCAGATATCCAGATACTTCAGACAAGAACCAAACCACAGAACCACGTACCATGAGGCAGCAACTTTTAACTGACATACTACTATGCTACCAATATTAATACTTCTGCCAGTAAAATTAAGTTCTTATTAATTTACGCTACTTACGCTCTCTTGCAAGTTTCTGCAGTTTAATATTTTCATTATAATGGATCTCAAGGGTCAAGGGTGATGTTTGCCTTCTTGGTTTTGTAAGAAGAGCACATTACTAAAAGTATTCAAAGGTACCAATAAGAGTACTCATGCCAGCTGGGAGTACCTTTTGGAATTCTCGCAAAGCAAGTAAAGCTATAGTGGCCCATTACTCTAGTTATTCATATTTCTTTATATTATTTAACATGGAAGGACATTTTAGCCAGAGATAATGACTTGACAATTAATCTATTTCATATGTGCACCAGTGTTGCAAGACTGCATATTGAAATTTTGGTGATGGGGAAGAAATGTAAAATAAAAGTAAAATGGCACAATATGCAATGCGAAAACCTCATACTTCCATGAAAATAGAAGATGGTTTTGTGAATTCCTTAGGAATGCTATATTAGGGTAGATGACCAAGTCTGTTGAAGTAGATGGGTAACGCCCTGACTATGGCCCAGGTTAGTAGCTCTAGTGCCTGACTGAGCTAACAGGGACAATGAGCAGGCCCATTATGGGGGGGGTTAGGCATGGTATAGCCAGATGAGAACTGTCACACTCCCTCAGAGGAGAGGTGGTGACACAAATGTGAATCCTGGTGGCACCTCTCAGCATAGGTGTACAGAAGCATGTATTCACATGGGAAAGTCACTATGGGCCACAGCTGTGATACTGATCATGTGTTTCTCTATCCAGAGGCAGGGATAGGCCATCACAAATGTCCTCATTCCTAAGATGTTGGTGAGGGCATAAAGTACCTTTATGGCTGCCTGAATGATGGCCTCTTCTGGACAGCTGTCACATAATCCTGACTGAAATTCCCTGGTAGGGAAATAAATGGGATTTGTCCAGTTGAAGGAAGGCTTGAAAGCCAGCAGACATAAGGGCAATAACTATACAGAAGAAAAAAAATAAGGCCATTAAAAGTGCTTTATGCAAAAAAAGTTATATGGAGTGTTTTAAGCACACAAATGATTTATTTTAAGGAAGTACATTTGATTTTTGCTAATGAACTACTAGCTGAATATCATTACAGGTGTGTGTTGTATAATGTGATCTATGCATATGAATTATCAATAACAACAACAGAAAGTGACATGATCTTTTCTACAACACAGGCCGTTTAGTAGTTAGACAATGCAATGTTTTGTACAGTTACTTTTTATATGTGAGCAGTTTATACAAATAAAAGTGTTTGTATAATAGAAAAAAGTTACAGATTGTATGCTTGACTAATTTATATTCATTGATGCGGTTATTAAAAGACATTTTACAGAAAAGCATTTGGCATAGAACAAGGAAACAGAGTAATTATTGCCATAGCAACATACTGAGGAAAGCATACCTCTCAACTGTCCAGATTTTTGCAGAATGTCCAGATTTTTGTCTCATACTTTGTCTGTTCCTCATAAAATCTGTGGTTTTCTTTCAAATCACTGGGATGATCTGAGGACTGAAATCACTAAATAATGACATATATTTGAGTTTCAGACTTCAAATCCTTCAGAAAATGTATGTTAACAGAAACCCTCTTACTCTAGCAACTTTCTTAGTTTATAAGCACAATATTTAAAATCTGTCTCTATTTTTGGGCCTATGTCCCCCTATTTTTTCAGGCTTTGTCCAGATTTCTTGCACTGAGAGTTTGAGAGGAAAGTGATTATAGCATACTATAATGAAAATATCTGAAAGCAAAGAAAGCAAAGGCAGGCATGAGTGGCAGGCAATGTGGGAACATCTTTTTTTGAATACACTTTGGAAAGCTGGCAGATTGTTTGAGAGTGGAACACTGCTGTGTAGTGAATGAAACTGAAAGTGAAAACAAAGTGTTGTTACTAGTTAATATGACGGCACTAAAGTAACGGCTGTTGCATAGTTTATTAGCACTGTATAACCCTTCATCAGAACCATTCCAGGGCACTGCTGAGACTACATAGAATCATTTGAGCTCAGGTCCAATAGTAATTACAAAATAATTCAGATGTCATTAGATAAACCAGTTTGGAAGTGAAAATATGACTCATGTACCTCTCAGCCTCTTAGAGCAAGAAATCTGGACAAAGCATCAAATAATGGGGGAACAAAGGCCCAAAAATAGGGACACCTTTTAAATATTGCTCTTATAAACTTAGAAAGTTGATAGAATAACAGGTTTTGCATTAGCATGATTTTTCTGAAGGATGTGAAATTTGAAAATCAAATGTCTGCCATTATTTTCCAACTTTAGTCCTCAATGATTTGCCAGAAAACTACAATCTTATGAGAAATGGACCAAAAATATAAGTTAAAAATCTGAACGTTCTGCAAAACTCTGGACAGTTGAGAGCTATGAGACTCATCTTAAGGTAGATTTATACAATCAAGCTGAATATTGCCAGTCCGAATTTGTTGCTCCTGAGGTACTTACTATGAGATAGATTTTTATGTGCCAATCACTTAGAAAACATTTTTTCAGACACAGTATCAAAGAAAGATTTCACACTGGGAAAGGCACTAAACATCACAGTAGCTATTTAAATAGCTGTAAGGGCAGTCTCAGAAATGCATCTGGCTGTAACTGAGTACAAAGATAATAAAATGTTTGTTGAGCACTCAAAGAGACAAGCACATTTTTTATTTTAGCCAAATGTCACGTAATACTGCGGTGGTGCAGCGGTAGCGTTGTTGCCTCACAGCAAGAGGCTCTCCCATTCGATTCTCGGCTTGGGTTGGGAGTGCCTTCTGAGTGGAATCTTCGTGTCCTCCCCGTGGTTGAGTGGGTGTTCGAAAGACATGCGTTGAATGGGCGTGCCTTCGTTGAAGGTTGGGCATCGGGCTGGCAACTCGACACCATAAAAAACAACTGCCAGTCATTAGCAGACCGGAGTTCCGCTGTGGCGACCCCTAACTGGGAAAAGACAAACAACAACAACAACATTACTTTAAAAGACAAGAATGCAGATAAGAGTACAGAAAAATTAAATAAGAAAGACTACAGGCACAGCTGGCTTTTTTAGTGCCTGTGGCTGATCACTGTACTGGTGTACCACCTTCCCAGCTCTTCATTTGAAGAACAAAAAAGAAAAAAAAGAATAAAGTTTGCACCAGATAGCCATATACAAACCCAAAAAAGAAAGGCCTGTAATCTGGTGGCTGGAGTACACCAGCCAACCAGATTCTGTTTCTTTGTACCACCCACCAATTAAAAAAAAAAAGTCCACAATTAGATACCTGAGGCTCCTGAAATTCAGGATCCAATCAAGTCCCATTTCTGCACCCTGCTCCTGACCCTCTTTCCTCAGGTGTAAACAAAAAAAAAAATGTAACTGTAGCAAACTGCTTGCTACAAATGTAACAAGCAGTTGCTACAGTTTATACCACACATGGAGTACTACAGTGTTCAGCTTTTAGAAAAAAACACATCTTTTTTGTTTCAAACTGTAGCAAACTGCTTGCTATAAACATAGCAATTAGTTGTTACAGTTAAGATAACACAGGGAGCACTACAGTACTCAGTTTTTTACCGTTAATACAATACCAGCTTTTAAAATCTAGTTGGCTGGATTGGCTGATCATGCCCCCTAATGTTTTATGACCCCCCCCACCCTAGCTACACTGCTGGGAAAGGCTATGATGAACACGTGTAACAGACTGTGAAGTCATTTAGGTTACCCTGAAGAAGGCAGAGGTGAAATTAAAAATCTAACTTTTCCTGGGTGGTGAAAGCCAGGGAACCTTTTTGGCTAGGCTTATATAGGCCCCAGGGCTGATAGCCTGGTACCTACCTATGAACCTATGAACCTATAAATAGATATGAGGGCTGCACTGTCTATAATTTCTGTCATTGACTACAAAAAAATGTACCCAAAGGTACCTCTGAAATACATGGCAATGCAGTTACATTTTTACAAATGAAAAAGTTGTCCTTGAAGGTGTAATAATGTGCCAGTGGCTTGTACTGCTGAGTTGCAGATGATAGAATTGCATATGCTAAACACATGGGGACCAGCACTCTTTGGCTTAGAGTAGATAGAGAGACTGAATCAAACTGACATTCCAGCAATACTTTGCATGTACCATCATAAAACAAAGGCACACCTGGACAGCTGCTACAGCCAAAACCATTTTTACCAAGGGAATGACAAAAGACAATGATTAATTAAGAAGGAATTGCCATACAAGGTTTCATGAAGCTTATTCAGTTTCCCTTAAGCCCTAGGTAAACATATAGAGACAGGAAGTATAGGGTTACTATAGAATATGGAATGGAGTGAGTAGGTGATGGAGTGTACACGTTTGTGGATATTTTAACGTTATCACCTATACAATGCTGTATACTGGTGTTGGACGATTCCTGCCTTGCCTACAGTACTGAAAGACTATCTGCCTCCCTTATTTACTCCTCTTTCAAGGAACTAAAAGTAGGTTATGGGCTTTGCACTGATGATTTATTAGCCTCTGCTCAAGTCAACCTATAGAGTTCATTAGTTCCCTGTGCTTGTGTGCCTAGCAGCCAGTACCTCTCCTTCTCATATCCTCCCCTACCCCCTTACTCTTGCCTTCTCCTGCCTCTACACTACTCTCTTTTTTCTTGTGACTTTCCCTCTCTTTACCTGCCCTCTTTACCCCCTCCTTATTCTCTTTCTCCATCTCTACTTCTCATGCCTAGAATCAGCCCTTAAAGTTATTTGTTAAATTCCCTATCTCCTTTAAGCTCAATATTCTATCTTACAGTCTGCCTATCTCCCTGCTAATAGTACTGGAACTGCTCCAGTACCCTGCCTGACTTCTCAGCTCCACCTCACCCCTCTCATCCTTACCTCCCACTGCTTGTTTTCTACCTACTCCTGCATACCTATTCCTATTCCACTGGTCTACTTTGGTCTCCTGTCTTTCCCTTCCTTCCATATACTTTCTGCTCCTGCCATACCTACCTGCATTTCTGATTGTCTCCTCTCTCCACCTCCTGTTGTAGCCCCTGCTTCAGCCTGGGGCTCACTCCGCTCCCCTCCCTACCCCCAATTCCCACCCACCCCCAGGGGTGCTAACCTTATAGTACTGTTAGCCACCCCCCTATCCCTCCCATCCAATCCTTCTCCTTCCCGCTCAAACTTCCTCCCATCCACACACACCCCACCTATACTACACACTCCCACTGTATTTTTCCCATTCCTCCTCTCTACATCTTTACTTAACTATCCCACTTTAATCCTTACCACTTTACTGTCCACTCTTTCCTATTCCTATTATATCTTTATATCTACTCAACAGTAGAATACCCCTTTTACATCTTGCCTCTCATACACTCTATAGCCTTCTCTAACTTTTCAGACTCATCTTACCATGGCTCCCTACCTGCCAAGCCAGCATTTACTATCATTCCTGCTACTCTCCACCCTATGCTCAGTCTATCTCCTATCCTCTTACGAGATATCACTTGATGCTCTATCCCTCCTTCCACATAAACACACCTCAACATTTATCATTCCACTTATGTCTTATCCTTTTACATCATCTACCCCCAATTATCAACTACCTAAATTCCACAGACTTAGACATCTCAACTATGTCATAACAACTTATAACAAAAATAAAATTCTAACCTTACAAAGACTCTACCTGGTTATCAAATGTAGCAATCCTACCCTTCAAGATGGTGATATCCACCCTAACCCTGGCCCTTCACTCTCTTCCCCCACAGTATATATGCCTAGAACCAATAATAGCTTCTTAGTCGGACATCTTAATACCCAAAGCTTAAACAACAAAGTACCATACCTACATGCCCTCCTTCACATACACTCATTTGATATTCTATGCCTCTCAGTGACCTGGCTAAAACCTAGCACTAAAGACACTGAGATTATTCCCCAAGGCTATAACATAGTAAGACTCGATCGTCCCAAAAGAAAAGGTGGTGGTGTTGCTATTCTTTTTAAAAAACATCTTAATATCACTACCCTTCCACCCCTATCATCTCAAGATAGCAAGATAGAATCCATCATTATCAAACTCCAATTAAATTCCAAAAAATCCATACATATCATCTGTATGTACCTGCCTCCTGGTAACAATATACCAATACTTGAAGATTATCTTAGTTGCATATCAGCTACTTATCCACAGGAAACCATCATACTAGGAGACCTGAACATAGACTGGAATAGCATTAATGCAGAAAATCCTTCATCCCATATTAACCTTCACGGCTTCACCCAAACCATTACCTTGACTACTAGGCTCAATAAACATACTAATAGAGAAAGCATTTTAGACTGGATACTTATAAACAGACTAAAAACTAATTACAAAGTAGGAACCTTGCCAGACGATGTTAGTGACCACTCTTTAACTTTTATAACAAGAGAAAAAACTGACTGTCCAAATCCCCACATTACTAGAAAAATACGTACCATCAAACATTTTAATCCTGACCTATTTCAAGCTGAACTCAGTGCATGTAACTGGAACCCCTTAAAAACACTCCCTCTTGAAAATGCAGTACTACATTTTAACAAAATATTTTTATCCATTCTTGACACACATGCACCAGAACGTACTATTAGCATGAAATTCAATACAGCCCCTTGGCTCTCCCATGAAACCAAAAGCTTATTCTCACTAGGAATAAAGTCTGGGCTAGTTGGAGATCCCACAGAAATAATACAGATCTCCTACTCTTCAGACAGCATAGAAATCTAACTAAAAAAGCAGTTATAGCCGACAAAAATAAATTCTATATTGAACTACAACAAACCCATCTTAACAATTCTAAACTATTCTGGTCCTCAATCAATAAACTCCTCTCCCCAGGAACTTCCAAAACACCTTCCCCACTAAATGCAGACCCTGATACCCCACAACAGACTGCAGATGCTCTTAACTCATTCTTCACAGAAACTATTCAAGCACTAGCTAAACAACTTAATGCCAACAACTTCTGTCCTCTAAGTAAACTAACCAACTCCTCTTTTAACTTTTCACTACAACCTATCTCCACATCGTATATTCACAGACTTCTTCTCAAGCTAAAACCATGCACCCCCTCTGCTGATAAGCTCCCTTCCCTTTTTCTTCAAAAAGGCTGCTAAGGTTGTTGCATATCCTATATCTATTCTTATAAATAGGACAATAAGAGAAGGAATCATCCCTGAAGTTTGGAAGGTATCTCATATAATCCCACTTCACAAAGGTGAAAACTCAACTGACTACTCCAACTATAGGCCTATTGCTCTCCTCTCACCTTTGTCCAAAATTATGGAAAAGTGTATCCACCTTCAACTTGTACAATATCTCTCAAAGCATAACATAATAGCAAACTGCCAACATGGCTTTAGACCACATCACAGTACTACCACTGCCCTGCTTTCTTTTGTAGAGACTATTAACCAGAACCAAACAACAACTTACTCTCTTCTGCCCTCTTCATTGACCTCTCCAAAGCATTCGATATGGTAAACCACCCCTTATTACTTAATACTCTTGAATCCATCTCATTTGATGCCCCAGCCATTAAATGGTTTAAATCTTACCTCACAAACAGAAAACAAGCTGTTCTCTGGGATAACCACATCTCTTCTCTCCTGCCTGTTTCCATTGGCGTTCCTCAAGGCTCTATCCTTGGCCCACTTCTTTTCTCCCTCTTCATTAATGATCTTCAAACAATAATCCCTCAAGCAACTGAACATTTTCCAGTGTTTCCTCTTCTAAATCCAAAAACCAAACTTTTTTTCCCCTTTAAGTTTTTGCATGTATAACCTTCATCAAACATGGGCATCAAAAAATTTTGAGCTCAGGTCCAATAGTAATTACAAAATAATTCAGATGTCATTAGATAAACCAGTTTGGAGTGAAAATATGACTCATGTACCTCTCTGCCTCTTAGAGCAAGAAATCTGGACAAAGCATCAAATAATGGGGAACAAAGGCCCAAAATAGGACACCTTTTAAATATCGCTCTTATAAACTTAGAAAGTTGATAGAATAACAGGTTTTGCATTAGCATGATTTTTCTGAAGGATGTGAAATTTGAAAATCAAATGTCTGCCATTATTTTCCAACTTTAGTCCTCAATGATTTGCCAGAAAACTACAATCTTATGAGAAATGGACCAAAAATATAAGTTAAAAATCTGAACGTTCTGCAAAACTCTGGACAGTTGAGAGCTATGAGACTCATCTTAAGGTAGATTTGTACAATCAAGCTGAATATTGCCAGTCCGAATTTGTTGCTCCTGAGGTACTTACTATGAGACAGATTTTTATATGCCAATCACTTAGAAAACATTTTTTCAGACACAGTATCAAAGAAAGATTTCACACTGGGAAAGGCACTAAACATCACAGTAGCTATTTAAATAGCTGTAAGGGCAGTCTCAGAAATGCAACTGGCTGTAACTGAGTACAAAGATAATAAAATGTTTTTTGAGCACTCAAAGAGACAAGCACATTTTTTATTTTAGCCAAATGTCACGTAATACTGCGGTGGTGCAGCGGTAGCGTTATTGCCTCACAGCAAGAGGCTCTCCCATTCGATTCTCGGCTTGGGTTGGGAGTGCCTTCTGAGTGGAGTCTTCATGTCCTCCCTGTGGTTGAGTGGGTGTTCGAAAGACATGCGTTGAATGGGCGTGCCTTCGTTGAAGGTTGGGCGTCGGGCTGGCAACTCGACACCATAAAAAACAACTACCAGTGATTAGCAGACCGGAGTTCCGCTGTGGCGACCCCTAACTGGGAAAAGCCAAAAGACAAACAACAACAACAACATTACTTTAAAAGACAAGAATGCAGATAAGAGTACAGAAAAATTAAATAAGAAAGACTACAGGCACAGCTGGCTTTTTTAGTGCCTGTGGCTGATCACTGTACTGGTGTACCACCTTCCCAGCTCTTCATTTGAAGAACAAAAAAGAAAAAAAAGAATAAAGTTTGCACCAGATAGCCATATACAAACCCAAAAAAGAAAGGCCTGTAATCTGGTGGCTGGAGTACACCAGCCAACCAGATTCTGTTTCTTTGTACCACCCACCAATTAAAAAAAAAAAGTCCACAATTAGATACCTGAGGCTCCTGAAATTCAGGATCCAATCAAGTCCCATTTCTGCACCCTGCTCCTGACCCTCTTTCCTCAGCTGTAAACAAACAAAAAAAATGTAACTGTAGCAAACTGCTTGCTACAAATGTAACAAGCAGTTGCTACAGTTTATACCACACATGGAGTACTACAGTGTTCAGCTTTTAGAAAAAAACACATCTTTTTTGTTTCAAACTGTAGCAAACTGCTTGCTATAAACATAGCAATTAGTTGTTACAGTTAAGATAACACAGGGAGCACTACAGTACTCAGTTTTTTACCGTTAATACAATACCAGCTTTTAAAATCTAGTTGGCTGGATTGGCTGATCATGCTAATGTTTTATGACCTTTACCCCAGCTACACTGCTGGGAAAGGCTATGATGAACACGTGTAACAGACTGTGAAGTCATTTAGGTTACCCTGAAGAAGGCAGAGGTGAAATTAAAAATCTAACTTTTCCTGGGTGGTGAAAGCCAGGAACCTTTTACTAACTGAGGTTTATAGGCCCCAGGGCTGATAGCCTGGTACCTACCTATGAACCTATGAATCTATAAATAGATATGAGGGCTGCACTGTCTATAATTTCTGTCATTGACTACAAAAAAATGTACCCAAAGGTACCTCTGAAATACATGGCAATGCAGTTACATTTTTACAAATGAAAAAGTTGTCCTTGAAGGTGTAATAATGTGCCAGTGGCTTGTACTGCTGAGTTGCAGATGATGGAATTGCATATGCTAAACACATGGGGACCAGCACTCTTTGGCTTAGAGTAGATATAGAGACTGAATCAAACTGACATTCCAGCAATACTTTGCATGTACCATCATAAAACAAAGGCACACCTGGACAGCTGCTACTTCCATTATGTCTGCTAAAACCATTTTTACCAAGGGAATGACAAAAGACAATGATTAATTAAGAAGGAATTGCCATACAAAGTTTCATGAAGCTTATTCAGTTTCCCTTAAGCCCTAGGTAAACATATAGAGACAGGAAGTATAGGGTTACTATAGAATATGGAATGGAGTGAGTAGGTGATGGAGTGTACACGTTTGTGGATATTTTAACGTTATCACCTATACAATGCTGTATACTGTGTGGTATGCATTCCCACAGACATAGGACATGATTATATCACTAAAAGAGAAATCTTTCACAAATAATGACCCAACAGAAGCTTATCTGAAGGGGAAAATGGAAGAATCTTTCAGGAACATCTTGAACATTAGCAAACACAAAGGAATACTCCAATACAGCTGTCTCATTTTTGGAGTATTATCTGCAGCAGCCATTTGACAGAATGCAAAATATGGACCAGATATTGAAGAAATACGTAATGTGCACTGTTGCTTTAAATATGTCTTTATAACAGGTAGGGATGATGAATATGACTTAAGTAATCAATTTCAGGTCCTAGACATGGTAAAGAGGTACAGGCAGTGGTGGCTGGTGACTTCAAATCAAAGGGGGGCTGCAGGAGACAGCTGAATGGGTGGGGTCAATGGGAAGGGGTGTGGTCAACTAGAAAGGGGAGGAGCTATGCTCAAAACCACAACAACTAACTAAATACACTGCCCTGGGTGCCAAACCATCATTATGAGAGTCCAATCAAGACAAAATGAAGTGTAGAAGAATAAAAATATTTCAATGCATTGGCTGCATGACAGCTTACTTAATATCTAGATGGAAACAAAAAGGTTGTGAGGCATGAAAAAATAAATTACTTTTTAAATACATTAATGGAATGCCAGTCAAAATCAAGTAACACTCAACTCAAACCACTTCTTGCACTGCAGTTCTAATTATAATTTATATTCAGCTTTATTAAAGTACCAAGTAACATGCCGAAAGCAGAAATGTCTGATGCCCCCACTTGTAAAAATGATTCTTATCCAAAAAAAGACCTGCTGCCTGACAACTATCTACTTGTTTCATGGGGAAAACATGATCAAAGTAAAAAATGAAAAGCAAACAAGAAATAAGCTCAAGATACATTGCTTAAAAGGATTACTGTACAGGTTATGGACCACACGATTGGCATTCTGTTTAATTTACGGGTAAAACCTGCAGAGATGACTGGAAGTCTCCAAGTGTAATGAGCTTCTTAAAATAATGTAATCTGTCCTTTATTACAAATACTGTCATATGCATTTCAATACCCAAGGCTTATACATTATATAGTTAAGTATTCTCTACATGGCAACAACAGAAAGACTTTCAATGCTGGCAATTCTTTAACAGTATGCTTATTAAAGCTTACTTGCATCTTACAATCTCAGCCAAGCTTACCTGATAGTCATTAAAGTATTGCTACTTAAACAAAGAGCAACAGGCACTTTGAGTAATAATCATAAATCAACAGTAAAAAAATGTAACAGAAACCAGACCATTCTGCAAAAATCAAGGACAGATGAAAAGCCACTCTAGTACTTGTGTCTACCTTGGATGGGGGGGATACTCTGCACATTTACACTGCATAACTACTCCTTGCCTTGCTTCGACACATCCAGAGTCACTACATGGGGGAGTGGAGTGCAAGAAGTATGTCACAATTTGAAATGTCTCTGGCTGACTGTGATGGCCCTGACACATTTGTCATACCTCTCAAACTCAGAGCAAGAAATCTGGACAAAGCCATACAAAGAAGTGGGACAAAGGCCCAAAAATAAGGACAATTTTTAAATATTGCTCTTATAAACTTAGAAAGGTAATAGAATAGGTCTTGCATTAGTATGGATTTTCTGAATGGTATGAAATCTGAAACTCAAATGTCTGTCATTATATTCTAACTTCAGTCTTTAATGATTTGTCACTAATTTGCCAAAGAAAAAAATACAATTTTGCCAAAAAAACCCACAATTTTATGAAAAATGGACCAAACATGTGATGTAAAAATATAAAATAGCCACACAATACAGCTGGGAACCTGTCAAAGAAGGAACACTTTAATATTAGTACTGCTAACTTGAGCAGTTGACAAAATAAAATAATCTACATGCATTTCTGAAATAAAAGTAATCTAGAACTCTGATTATTACAGTTATTTCTTAATTGTAAACCCTCCATGTTTTCTTCCAAAATTACTATTTTGCAGAGGGATTATTAGGAAGAAGAGCAACATTTTGAGCCAAAATCAGGGACAGTTGAGAGGTTTGGCTATGCCTAATTCTATAAAGCAATTTATTTGCATGTACCTCTCAACCTGTTAATGCAATAAATCTGGACAAGGCCAAATATATTGGGGGATCATATAAACAGTACTAAAACATGCTCTTGTATAAACTGAGACAGTTAATAGAACAGGTCTTACTTTAGCATGCATTTTTCTGAAGGTTATGAAGTCTGAAACTCAGTGTGGCATTATTTAGTGACTTAATTCCTAAATGATTTGCCAGAAAACCACAAATTTTATGAGGAACAAACCAAAAATAAGAAGCAAAAATCTATTCATTCTTTGAAAATCTGGACAGTTGGGAGGTATAGTTCAGCTGGGGCTGTCTTTAAGTTTGCCGCCCTTCCCCCTCACAAAATCATGGTCAAATGGAGCCTCCCCCTGCAGCCATTCCAATGATCCATTACTTGGCTATTTCACTCCATTTACCATAAACACTAATGTGCATACTGATTTACTTCTATGATGATTTGGACTTCATTTGAAAGTTTTTTTTTTGCATTTTACAGCACAAACACTAAGACATCTGCTAAACAAACTTAGCATTAAAACTTCTCTGCCCTTGAAACTCACATTCATTGAAACAGCATTGAAACCCACATTCAAAGAAAATACATTTTACCAGTGGCAGAACTGCCCAATTCAGAACATCTTTCCAGTAAACAATGAAACAAAATGCATGCACCCATAATGACAAAACTGCCCAGTTCAGAACATTTCCATCATAAAAGTTTACTCAAACTTCTACAGTCCACCATTATCAGTAAATATGCAAAATTCTACAGTCCACCATTATCAGTAAATATGCACAATTCTACAGTCCACCATTATCAGTAAATATGCACACTCTCTGAAGAAGTAAAAAAGTCATCTAAATAATTCCACATTAAATAAATCTGTAACTAATGAAGAGGTTGCTGCTAGCAAACACCTTTATATTTCATGGTTTCATCGAAAAATAAAGTGTCTGATGCCCCTGAGGAATACCTTGCCTATATTACATTAAAAATGATAAGCTAGTAATATTGCAATAGGAAATGGATAGCAAACCGATAACAGGCTCATAGTTAGTAGCTTAACTTTTTCAGTATGGCAGCATTCACCCCTTGTGGGAGTAGAACCAACAACCTTCTGCATCAAAAGCAAGTACACAACCTGTTGTACTATTAACAATGCAAGCTGACTTAGCATAAGCAGCACTAAACTTCTCTTCCCCTGCAGCTCTCAGCTCCTTGTAAAATCTACTCAATACTCAACTGCATCTCAACTTCGCAACACAAGAAATCTGGAAAAAGCCAAATTTATTCAGGGGGGGGTCAAAAGCCCAAAAACCAGGGACACATTAAACATTGCTTGTATAATCTTGGAAAGTTGCTAGAATAAAATGCTGTGTTACCACCATACATTTTACTGCCAAGGTCCCTGTGCAAAAGAGTCAGAGCAACATACCACTATGCCAAATCAGCTGCTTTGTGAAAGAAAAATGCTGTGTTACCACCATACATTTTACTGCCAAGGTCCCTGTGAAAAACATTCAGAGCAACATACCACTACGCCAAATCAGCTGCTTTGTGAAAGAGCGGAAGACTGAAACTTAAATGGCTATCATTTAATAAATTCAGTTCTCACCATAGCTGTCAACTTCTTAGCAGAAAACACCTGGACAAACCCAGTAATGAGGGAATACAGCCCTCAAACATATTCAGTGAATTCAGTTCTTGCCATAGCTGTCAACCTTAGCACAAAAAACCTGGACAAAGACAATAATGGGGTAATAGTATACAGTCCCAAAAATAAGGACAAATTTAAAATATTCATCTTATAAACTTAGAAAATTGCTAGAATAAAAGGTTGTGTTACTATATATTTTCTGAAGAGTATGAAGTCTGAAATTCAAATGCCTGTCAATTTTACTTCTGACAGAACAAAAACAATTTTCAGCAAAGGCCCAGGGAGAAATACTGCAGACACATGTCTTTGTAAAATGGCAGGACACCAGAGCAAATCCACACAAACACAGGGATGAGAATGGGATTCCTTCTCTTTATTTACAAAGGAACATAATAAAGAGTATACTTACTTTAGTTCTGCACCTTCACTCTGTTCTTCTTCTAACTTCTTTACTTTCTTCTTCTAACTTCTTTTCTTTCTTCTTCTTTCTTCAGTTCTTCTTCTTATGTTCTTGTCTTCCTTCAGGCTTCACTGCTTCAGCACAGGGCAGGCTGCACAGCACAGCTGACAAATTATATAGCGCCCCAAAAAAATTAAAATCCACAATGGCAATTAAAATAATCGTTCCTTCCCATGTGACTGACTCAGACAGTCACAGTCACGAATCAATATAAAAGCTAACTGACTATCTGATTGGTTCTCGCTCTTTTCCCAGCACATAATGCCCGGGAAGAGAGCGACAACCAATCAGCAGCCTTTAGCCCAGCAAGCATGTCATGACGTGCCTGCGGATGTCGCAGTCCGAGCCCCTTCCAATTCTATGCGGTTTGGAACCGCATAGACTTCTGGGCATCACAATGATGCCTTCATTACACCACCGGGCTGCAATCAAAACAAAAAAAAAATCTGTTTAAAACCGCCGCAGCCCGAGGCGGTTAAGGCGATCTTGGCATACTTCCAGTCATGGACTCGAATTTTACATTAAACAGCTGCTACACACAAGCAAAGGTATTTTTTTTTTTTTTTTACATTTCTTCTTCTTTTTAGCTGAGGGGGCTGCAGTCAGGCAGTCCGATGCCACGAGCCACCCCTGGGTACAGGAGTTGAGTTACCAGGAGCAACTGTGATTTTTTTTCAGGGAGGAAGTGTCGTACTGTGAACATATTGTTAACAAGAATAAATAATAGAAATTAACACTTAATACAGAGGCTAAGCTAAGGTGACTAAGGTCTCAGGATGAGCCACAGCTGAAATCATACCTAGGACAGGTAAACTACTACCTTAGTTTTCTACCAAATGTTTCAATAGCTCTGCATCTGCTGAATGAGTTTTGCAAATTTAGTCTACCTGGAAATAGTTGAATTTCTACAAATGGGTCTTCATAGCAACCACAAAGATTATTATATCAAGTGAAGTGTTTGTAAATGTATTTTCTTCTGTGCCTTTTAAGCTGGAATGATATGTTTTGTCATGGAAGTTCCTCAGTGGTACAAAGACACTCAGTGGATTTATGTTGTAGTTATTATCAACAAGTATAACCAAACAGGAAGCCTTTAGCCTAGGATGTGGAGAATAAAAGTCTTAGCCAGTGTTTGTATAGAAAGAGGTTCACTGTAATAAATATGTATGTAGGTATGCATTTCTTTATTTATTGCATTTGTTTTTCAGGATAGTCCATCTGGACAGGAAAAAATGCCTCTTTTCAGTGGATGTTTTGGGAGAAAAGCTCCACAGAAAAAAGACAAAAATTAAGGTACAATGAAAAATGAAAAGTAGAAGTAAACAATATAGTAAAATTCAAAAATTAAATATTACCAAGATAATACAGAGTTAATGAGAAGGTCATACAAATATATTACAAAGTTACAGTAATATAAGCATGGTGCAAACACTAAAGATTAAAGAGTATGCATTCTAGTGGTTGTGAATAAATAGATGTCTATATATAACTATAGCTATAGTTATAGATATAGCTATACTGATCTATGTCAAATTATCAATGTTCTAAAACTTCAAAATTCATATGACTGAGACCATATAATCAAAGTTTCAGAATGTCAAACATTAAAAAAAAAATAATAAAAAAAAAATTATATTCTAACATTTTTGCAGGGGAGCAAGCCCCCCTGCACCCCCTACATGGATAGCTGCACCCCCACACCCCCCACTAATTAAATATACCAACTCCAAGATCGCAGTACATTGTGAAAAGGTAAATTTCCCATTCTGCACTGTACTGTGCTCTCCATTCAAAATGTTCGAAGTTTCAAACTTCGATCATATGGTCCCGACCATATTACTTCTGAAGTTTTGAAACTTCAATAGTATGATAGGGATCCAGATATACATATACATATACATGTACATATTTATATTTATATATGTATATGTACATATATACATATACATGTATATATTTATATTTATGTACATATATGTACAGATATACATATACATATTTTTTTCTTTCTTAGTATGATGGGTGGAAATAGAAAGAGAGAGAGAAGCACTTAGTAGGAAAACAGGAAAAGAAGAATGCTGTTAGGAGGGGGAAATAATGAGTTAGTAGTGTTTAAAAATATATTTATAGAGAGTTGTGGGGAAGAAAAGAGGGTCATATTAATTGGAGCAGGGAAAGTTTGAAAGAGGGAGAATGTAAACAGATTAAAACTGAATAATTTCTGTAATATTGCTTAGGTTATATGAGATATATATATATATATATATATATATATATATATATATATATATATATATATATATATATATACCAATATATGTGAATCATAATGTTTGTTAATTTTAACTTGTTAATACAGTTTGATTACTTTTATATAAACGTAAATGTGCCTATGCCACAAGTGATAATTTAATAAAGGCCTTTTAAAAAAAAACAACTGGCTTGTTGGGAAAAAAATGAAAAAATTATATCAGTGAAGAATTGAACTTAGGCTAGTAGGTTAGCCAGCTGCCATCCTTCAGTGTTCATTTATAGACCATGAATGGATGGTTCATTGATGCCAGCAACATATGGCTATACTGTTCCTCTGACCACATTCACGTGACACTAAGAGTAAAGGAGTAAAGCAGCACCAAAATGCTGATGGTCTGTAACATTTACCGTACAAATACACACATATTCATGCACACATTCATGTATGTGTGTGTATATATGTATATGTGTAGACGTATGTATGTATATATGGATGTACTTCAGAGCATCGTGTGTCTTGTTGCTCATCCAGCATTTTAGCCATTGAAGTATGTATGAACTGACAGTTAATACAGGATTTGTCAGTAAGATAGTATTGAACACCTTCGCAAGGTAAATGTAAGCAGCATATACTGTCAACTCTTCTCCAAGTGCTGCTGTTATTTTATTCAGACAGTTGTGTCTACCATTAATATACCATGCTTCATGTTTTATTGCAACATGATCCGCACACAGGATGTCTTTACAAAACTTGCATGTTTAAATGTGGTTCATGTAAGTTGTTTATGTGGCCCTATTTCAGAACTGTTCAGTGTTCCACGTAGGAAAGACTGAACGCATGTTGATAGAAAGCATTTACGAACATTTGTATGCTTTCAGAACAAAAAAAATGACAATATTGCCCTGTTTAAACATTTAAGTGAATGCCCAGAGCACTGTTTTAAATGTATTGTGTTAGATCAGCTAGATGTCAACCCTAAGGGGTTCCCTGGAAGTTAGTTTTAGAGAAAAAACAGTTGTTATGGTAATTATGTCTTAATGCACATAGCTCCTTGGACATAATTGGACTCTATCCATCACTGACTTACTGAAATTAAAAGCTTACCGATGTTAGAAATTTTTATAACAAGTTTTTAAAATATATTATGCATTTATGTGCAATATTCTCAAAATATTTTTAATATTTGGTATCGTTATAAAAATTGCTGTATTTTTTATGCATTTTTTTCCTTTTTAATATTAATGCCTTATTGCATTTGCATTTTAGTTACATTGTTGCTTTAAAAATTTTGTTGCAAAAGTGATGTGATTTCAAAAGTTTTTAAATAACAGTGTGTCACTTCCTTTCTATTATCTGAAGAAGTCTAATAGTAACAGACAACAGTGCTTATGTACTTGTTCTAAATAAATGTGGTGTGGCTTGCAGTGATCACAGAGCATTCATGCTTTTTGTTCTTTATCCTAAGGAGACATGTTTGGGTCTTTGCAGATTGTATCCCTATTTATCTTCAAGTGTGATAGTTATTACATCATACCCTTTGTGATAAATATTTCTTATTAGTTCTGTGTTGTCTGCAGTAAGTCCAACAATACATGAAATCATTTCACGGCAATAGTTTTATTGTTCCTGATCAGTATTGAAGGGCAACAGGATTACATAAATTACATGTAATTTTCCATTACAGAAGCAATTCTACATTCATTACAGAACTTGTAATAAAAGCAAGGACAAAATATAATAACGGATTGGCTGTATTTCTACCTGCCATACCTCTCAATGTGCAGATTTTTGCCTCATATTTTTGGTCTGTTTCTCATATGATTGTGGTTTTATGGAAGATCATTAACAAATCATTGAAGGTTGAAGTCAGAAAATAATGACAGACTTTTAAGTTTCAGACTTCATACTCTTCAGAAAATTCATACTAATGCAAAACCTGTTATTCTATCAACTTACCAAGTTTGTAAGAGCAATATTTGAAAATTGTCCCTATTTTTGGGCCTTTGTCCCCTCATTATTTTTGACTTTGTCCAGATTTCTTGCTCTAAGAGGTTGAGACGTATGCCACCTGCTTCTTCTAGGCAAGCAATGTTCCATAATATTTCTTTGTCTATAACAAAACAGTGTACTGTCTCATATCTAAATTTGTAACATACAGTTGCTGTGTCTCACAAAACACAAACATGCTTTCTGGTCTAGCTTACTCAGAAGCTATGTCTAACATCCAGATATCCTTTTTGACAGATATAATTTCTAAAATAATTCTTCTAGAAAGAACACACATGCACACAATGACATGCATATTTAAAAATAATTTAGTTTGCTTAATTAGAAATAAAGTTTAAAATGACATTTGGCATATATAGTTTGTTAAATTGCTCTGGTTTTCAGTTAGTTAGCTAGTTAGTTAGCTAGTTATTTTTGTTTGCTTAAGCTTGAATTTTCTGCAGTTCTACATGGATGCATTTGCTGGGGATGGAGGATAGATTTTGGAAGCTGGCACCCAGTTCTAAAAATCCTGGTCACACCCCAAGTCATGTAGATGATGAGAATAATTTGATAAAGTACTTGTTTCATAAAACAGATGTTCAGTGCATCCTGTGTTGTGAAGCACCATCACATATTAAATTCACCTAGTAGAATGGCATTATCTGACTTGACTATAGAGTATGCAGATTCAATTATACCTTCAGCAGTTGTTATGGAGTATAGAGGAGGCATATAGATTAACCAACTGCAGGGTTTAGGTAATTTTAGGCCACATTCACAGAGCTATATTTTCTGTGGCAAGGAAACAATTAGACTGCAATGAAATGGTTTTAGATCCACTTTTTAAAAAATTCAGACAAAATGTAAAACGTTTACACAGACAAACCATTCAGTAAAAACTCCAAGAAAGGTACAGCCAAACTAGAGCCTTCTCTGCATAGTACCTTAAACCTCCTGAAGTGGAGGCCCCCATAGACTATATGCAAATGATCCCTTAAGGACATGCCAGCATTTCAACTACATGACTTCTGAATGGCCATGACTTTGTAAATGTTATTTTTAAGTCTTTATGGGTGCCTTCAGGCCAATAATCCAAACCTCAGTAGCTGTAGACACACCATGGAAGGCAGCTATGCTCACCACTGTACCACCAATGCTACATAATAATTATATTTGTTAACCAGGTAGGCCTACTGGAGACACAGTCTCTTTTCAGGGATGACCTGGGAACAATGTCTGGGTAATTAACTTGATCACATTTACACAGTAGGCAAATGAGGGCTGAGGGAATCAAACCCTGTATGACAAGGACTGCAGCTCATAACCTTGACCTCTGTGCCAATTGTCAGTTTACTAAAAGTATAGGCTGATATGTAAGTATTAGGCTAGCTGTCATTTTGAGCCATTTTAAGCCTAGCCATTTTCCCACTTTAAAAATGAGACTCAAACCCTTTACCTTGTGTCTGTGAGGTAATCTCTTTAACCATAACACCAACCCTAACTTATAATAATTTACACATTGGAAGACTAATGAACTGGAGGACCTGAGATTTAAACCTGTGACTCTAAGCTATTTTCACACAATAACCTAGACACCTACCTGCCTAGCTAATCCATCTTGATATAAATCCAGATATAAATTTTTCTATACCTTTTTCTGTGTACCTACTGAACCTCATGGCCTCCCCAAATAGACTTGAACCCATTTATTCCCTAACAGTGGAATTAGCCAGATCCCATATAGTGAGAACAGACCATTGGACCACTATTATCCAGGTAGCCATTGGGGAATTTGTGCTCATTCTGGTATCTTGGGAGCAAGTGCATTGTTATTAGCCTGACACAGTGATGTGGGCACAAGCATCACCAAAAGGACCATTTGTGCCCCGACATCAAGTACAAACCTGCCCCTGCCACATACTAAAGATAGAGGCTGCCATCACTGGCTTTGGTGGTAGCTTCCATGCCTACTTGCCTAGATCTGCATAGACTCATAATCTGCCATGACTTTCCAACTGATCCCAGTTCATGTCATAGATCAGTAGGCATATGCTGACCAAAGCCCATCAATCGTCCCTCAGATGGATGCATTCAACCTACCTTAACTGTACTGTCAAGCATCTGAGCCGCTAATGAAATTAAGTCACTTGGGATTTAGTCAGAAATGTATCCCTATAGTCCACTGGCACAGAAAAGGCATCAGTTACTAATGACAACCAGAGTTAGTCTTTTTTTTAAAGCAGTGAGAGACTGTTTTGTCTTTGATGACTTGTAACAGCAAAGGTTTTATGAAGGGTTAAAGTAAAGATGAGAATGATGCAGTATGGTCTGTGCTTGTAAGAGGAGACTTTAACTCCTCAAGTAGTTTTAGGATGGTTAGGAGTGATTACAATTTAGCTATGAAGATTAGTACTTTTATAAGCACAGGTGCATGCTTAGGTATCTCTGGATAGAGTAGTGGTGCCACATGTGGACATAGGTAGATGTATGCATGATGGAACTTGTGAGCTTAGTTTTGTAATGATGTGAGCATTGTATGCCAGTTGCTTGATAGAAATAGCAGTGTAGCACTAGCTAGTGAGTGCCAGTTAGCATTTCATGTTAGATGTGAATGGGTTGATGTGGGAATCTGGGATGGGGCAGAGCAGGGATCTTGCAACAGAAGTAATTCTCTGTAAGTGCAAGTGTTAATGTAGTTCTGTCCAGGTGGGAGTAGGTGGGGTGGGTGGGAAGGCTTAAACTCACCCTCAAAGTGGGCACTCAGGTACTTTGTAGTAAGTTCAGATTTCCTTGAAAGGAGATAGAACTACTACTGCAGAGTCAAGTTGTGAAAATGACAGTAATCAGTGCAACTGGCACAGCAATAGATCAACAAGGTGTGTCTGACAACTATGGGGGTAACTTGAAGACAACAACAATATTGACCACATTTCTACAGTGTAGTGGCTCTTATATCACTGACAGCATGTTGAGACATAGTGCATTGTAGCAAAACACTGATCCAAATGGACCTCTTCAAAGTTCTGCCTGGGAAAATAAATTCAGAAAATTTCAGATTGAGTTGAGGTGCAAACAATATAGAAGTATAATTTTTATTCAGCAAGAAGGGTTGAGTAATAGTAATAGATGCCATTTGAGGTATAGTGATGAAGGAATGGCAGCTCAAGTCAGAAATTCAGTTAAAGGGCAAAATAATTAAATTCAGTTGAGAAAATTAATTATATTATGGAGGGAGGCTAGAGAAAAAGAGGTTAGGAGGATCAAAAAGAGGATAAACAGGTCTAGAAAGAGAATGATAAACATGAAAGCAGGTGAGAAACAGAAGGGGCTGTTTACAATAATATACAAAGATCTGGACTAGAGTGAAATCTTTGGAGTATGCATGGCATGTTACAAATGCTAGTAATTGCCAAGGCCTTTGTAAAGAACAATTATCTAAATGATACCTTTTTGCATTAAGCACTTACATTAGTCATTCCAATCATGTGGTTCTAAAATTTAGATCTGAAATCAGAGTTAGTGTTTAGGTTGCTACTGGTCAGTGGAATAGATTCCCATATTTTTAAGTCCCACAACCAGTATGCTGTAATTACTGTAGTGACAGTTGATAAAAAAGAATCTGAAAACTGGGGATGTTACTTGGTTGAGATAAGAATTTGTAGGTTAATTCTTTCATGGAGAATCTTCCAGCTAGGAATAAGAAAGAATTAAACTTAGCAACTGGAGTAAGAGGAAACTCAAAAGGAGGTCTGATGTCTACTAGACTGGTAACCAGTTTGCATTATTTAGAACTGTACAAGGGCAGTAAAGTGATACATTCTTTTGGAGGTAGTTTGTAAGGAGCTCATGTTCTTTTTTGAAGCTGAATCAGTGCTTGGAAGCCTTTACTTTATGCTTGCAAAATTCTTTTGTAGTTTACTTCTCCAGCAACTAGATATAGGAAATGAGGTATTTTCAATAAAAGAATAGTAGTCCATGAATCTTAGATCTGGTTGGTTCATTGTGGTGCTGTAAGGTAATAATTTAGTTTACTCATAAGCCTAGATATTAAAGACTTCAATAGTTTCAGTAGATTCATAAACTGATAGTAAATAAACCTTTCATTCAGACCCTTAATCACCTAAAAAATAGCCCCTTGAATTACTATGTAATTTAGTTGTAATTGTCCCCTTTGTATAGAAGGGGTGTGCAGAATGACCTAGGAGACAATTTATGACTGCCCACCCGGTTTTTGAGATTAGCTTTGATTGCAAATGGAGTACTGATTTATCTGACATTCAGAAGAGCTTGTTCCACAAGTATGAAATGCAGTGAGATAGGTACCTATCCTATCAATGAGTCTTATTTATTTATTTATTTATATTTATTTTTATTTATTTATATATGTATGTAGGTACCTATCCTATCACTGAGTCTTATCTATCTATCTATCTATCTATCTATCTATCTATCTATCTATCTATCTATTATTGATGTTCATACTTTCATAGATTAGTACCAGGCTAACTGCCCTTGTGGGCCATTTTAAGCCTAGCCAGTTATCCCATGTGAGTATCAAACACTGCACCTTGAGCCTGTAAGGTAAACACCTTAGCCATTATACCAATCTCCCACCAATCATGGTGGGAGATTGGCATAGTATAGTTTGGCATGGGTGTTTGCGGAGCCACTGGTTCTGTGGAGGTGCAGTAGGTTGAATGAGGACAGATCTTTTGTGGCTTGAAAAGCAAGGCAAAGGTCTCTGTGAAGGAATTAGTAGGAGTCTGAGTGGAAGGAGAGGGTTGCCAGCCTAATTTATGTAACTTAGGGACTTGAAGTCAGTGATAATTTTATTTGAGAGATTTCTAATTATGAACAAATTGAGCCAGTATGGAGGAACCTCACTCTAAGTTTTGGGAGTCAGTAAAGAGCATAGATTTTGTTATGGAAGAATTTTGGATGTTTCCTAGAGTTCAGTCTTGTAACATCTACAAATAGGTCATGTTGGAAGCTGAGATTTTATGGCATAGTGTGAAGGGTCTGTCCTGTAAATTACCATATCATCAGCGTAAGTGCATGGGAAGTTGGGGGGAGTAGATGGGTGATTATTAATATGTGGGCAGAAGAGCAGTGTTAATAGGACAGAACCTCGAGGTGTGCCTGTCACAAGTGCAGCTGGGATGAGGGGGGACCTGTTTTGACTGAGAATTCATGATTAGTATAGACATCTTGGCATCATAAAGTCAAACAGACATATATAGAAATGTAAGTAGAGAAAAAATAACTGAAGTTATATTGCTAGTATAAGAAGTGAGGCGTGAAACTTCACTTTGCAATGCAGTTAAGTAAAATATGTGCTGTAAGCCTTGACAATGTTAAAGGAGGGAACAGTTGCATAGAGTTAGAACATGACAGTATACTGACAGAATGCTAAAATGAGCTACTGACAGAACCAGTAAACCACTGTTGTGCACAAAACACATACCTGCAGCAGTTTTAGTGCTGACTATCAAATGGAGTACTTTAGTTTGTATAGCTGAATATGGAAATACATTGTGCAATCTACTTGCAGATCCCTTGTGTAATTTGTATGTTGGCAGTAAACAGAAGCTAAAATACTTCAATGAGCAGTACTGCAAAGTGCAGTTTAAGCTCCATTATGACTTGTGCAAAACCAAGGATTACTCATTCAACAGGGGTAAGAAAGTCCAGCTCGGACTTATCCATGTCTGCTATTAAGTTCTCTGGAAGCTACAATAGGTTTTTTTTTTTCATTATTATTATTATTGAAGGTTGAGGAGTAGACCAAAAATTATAACTCCCACTAAAATCTGTGTGTAAAAACATCCCATTTGTAGTTATGTGGCACACTAAAGGCAGGAAATGTTCTTTCTTGTGGTTCTTTGATGTAGGAGTATCACCTGTAATTTTCTGTAGTTTAAGGACAGCAGAGCTTGGTTGTTTTCTACTGTTTCTTTTGAGCACGGCTCAAAAAATCAGTGACAGTGTCTGAAGTTTAGAATGGTTTCTAACAAGATGTTCTGTGCTTTATGAAAAAATCATATGAAAATAGTAATGGTTTCTTCCAATAAGAAATATGCAATTGTAATAAAGATTCAGGCAATAAACTTAGCTGGACTCCTGGAAGGTAGAATTGGAGGGAAATAGTTGGGAAATAGTTGGAAAACAGATTGAGAGGATGACAAAAAAATCAGCACAGATTTACAGGATGAAATAGAGAAGGTGAGTCTCAAATGTGATTTGAGGCTGCGACACGGGTAGTAATGTCAAAGACTCTACCTCTGTCCTTTAGGTTTGAGAAAATATCCTATCTGCTGCTTGTGTGATCACATGAAGTCAGCACTTTAGAAAACAAATAGTTGCAGAGGTGTTATTATATCAAGTGTCACATCTGTGTAGGTCATTTAAAGTTTTAACACACAACATATTTATGAGACCAATCAAAGAAATTGACTAACCAGTAGAATTGCTCAGATGGATTACAATGCATGAGGTACTTGGTTGTATGGTTGAGATGATTGTATACTGAATGTACACTGTGGCTGCACACTGTACCAGTTTAGCAAACTAGCAAGCAGTTTTCTACAATTTAAACATGAAAAAATTATGTATTTTTAAGTAAAATCCTGCACACATATCCATTCAGTTACATTCAGTTGCATTTATGCTTCTAGAGACAGATAGACAAACAGACAAACACATACACATATACATGCACACACATATAATTAGAAAATGCTTTCAATGCTAAGCTCCTAGAAAGTGCCCACTGAAACACACAATTAGACACCACACACACACACACACACACACACACACACACACACACACACACACACACACACACACACACACACACACATACACAGAGAAATTCAGACTTGCTCTGTCAATTTATATTTATATTTACTGACATTTGTTAACTGGGAAAGTCCACTCGGCCATTGACCCATTTTCAGTGGCGGCCCGAGGAGAAAAGCTCCACAGTAATACATTCAAAAATATACAACATTAAGACATTTAAAAAATTTAAAAACATTTGCACATTATATACCATTGTGGTAGTATGTTCAATATAGAACATTTAAAATGAACATATTTATAATTCCATATTCAGAAAAAAAATCTCAGTAGGTTTAGAAACAAGAAAGAGAGTAAAGTCAGGCAGTAAAGGGCAGAAGTATATAATGAGGTAAATTGTGAGTGTCAGGATAGTTTAGCATGAGGTAGGAAGGCTATGGAGGTCTGAATGTTGTGCAGGGACAGGATAGGTTTTTTTGGTAATGTAGCTTGAGTGATGATTTAAAGAGTTTTGAAGATTTCATTAGAGTTACATGGGAGGGTAATGTGTTCCAAAGTTTGGCTATATTACATGAGTATAGACTTTGTCCAGCTCTTTTGTTTGGTTTTGTAACCTTTATTAGTTATTTTTGAGATGATCTAAGCGACCGAGTAGGAGTGTAAGTTTGCAGGACTGAGTGGAGTGCTGGGCAGAGGTGGTTTGAAAATTAGTTTATGTGCTAGTGTTAGTTGGGTATAAGAAAGATGGCTAGAGAATTTGAGCCAGTTGAGTTCTGCAATTGTTTCACAGTGGTGTGTCCGGTTAGGTTTTCCTGAGGCACATTTAGCTATTTTATAATAGCAAGATTGCAGTTTATTCTTAAGGGATGGAAGTAGATTGGTGAAAATAGCACTTCCATATAGGCAGGAAGGGAGGAGCAGGTTATTTGCTAGTTTAGCTTTGGTTTGCATGTTGAGGTATAATTTGTGCCTATACAGTTTGCCTAATTTAAAGTGTACTTTTTTTATTATGTTATGAATATGTGGTTCAAAGGTAAGTTTGTCATCTATTGTCATACCTAGAAGTTTAGCAGTTTTGGCTGTTTCTAGTTTAGTTCCATCTTTATACAAAATCTTAAAGTTTATGCTTGATGCTTTTGAAGTGAATAGTAGTAGTTTTGTTTTTTTTGGCGTTTAGCAACAGTTGAGAATTATTTAGCCAGGTTTCTATAGAAATAAAAGCTTTTATTGTTATTTTGAGAAGGTTAGAGAAATTGTCGGCAGAAGATATAATTGTTGAATCGTCAGTGTAATGGATCAGGTTTCCTAGTTGAGAGACTTTGTGAAGGTCGTTGATAAAAATATTGAAGAGTGGTGGCCCTAGAATAGAACCCTGAGGGACTCCTATGGTGTTTTTTTGATAGGTAGATTGCGCATTTTGCCATTTTGCTGATTGTTCTCTGTTATCGAGGTAGGAGGTGAACCATTTGACAGAACTGGGGAACATCCTAGTTTTGATATTTGGTGTAGTAGTTTGCTATGTGATACTGTGTCGAACGCCTTTGACAGATCTAGTAGAATTACTGAGGTATAGAGACCAGTGTCAAGGGCTTTGTTGACAGTATCAGTGAAAGAGAGCAGGGCTATAATTGTGCTATGCCCTGGGCAGAAGCCATGTTGTGTGGGAGAGAGACGCTCATTGCCTAGGAGGTGTTTAAGTAATTGAGTGTGTACACATATTTCTAATATTTTTGATAGTGGTGAAAGTATTGAGATAGGGCAGTAGTTTGACAGGTCATGGGAAGTTCCACCTTTATGTAGTGGTGTGATGATAGATTTTTTCCATAAGTTTGGGACATAGCATTCAGAGAGAGACCGATTTATTAGAATACTGACTGGGTATGCAATTGCGCTTGATGCTAACTTTAAATTTTTGGGGGGGTTGGAGTTTGTCAGCAGAGAGAGAGCAGGGTTTAAGTTTATTTAGAAGTTTGGATATTTGTGAGGTTGGAATTGGTTGGATGGAGAATGAAGGTGCTGTTAGATTATTAATGCAGGAGTATAGAGTAGACCAAGTAACAGAACCTGCAGGTACAGCAATGCAAAGCAAAACCATAAACCATTCAAAAAATTATAGCCAGCACATCGAGGGTAAGATGAACCAATGGGATTTTTTATTAAATAAATAAAAGCAAGACAAACCAGTTTCGGCTGCTAAACCAAAGACTTCTTCAGTGTCAATGAAGTAGTCACCAATTCCACTATAAATACTAATCACAACTGACAACAAGGCATCCCATAGGTTGATCATAATAATCCATTAAGTCCGGGTGGGAATAATCCCCCCAGTCTAACTATCCACTTCTACTTTTTGTTATCTAGTGTAGTATGCCAACCAAGAGGGTTATTCTTCTTGTCTGAAATGATGTCTATAATAGTAAATCTGTAAATAGCAGATGAGTGTATTACAGAATGTTTATATAAGGCATTTGTAATCCTTTTATGTTTGATATCACGTAAGTGTTGGCTGACCAAAAATTTAAATGACCTAGAGGTTTGACCCACATTAAAAGCCCCACAGGAACACGTAGCAAGATATGCTACCCAGTCTGAGGAGCAATTAGCAAAAAAATTGATGTCATAAACCCTGCTTGTATTCCGAGTAGTAAAACTCTTGATTTTGTTAATTCTGTTGCAATGAACACAGTGACCGCATGGAAAATATCCAATAACGGCCTCACCTGTCAGTGTAAACTATCAAGCACCTAACCTTGTTCAATCTCTGTTTGTAATGATTTAAATGTGACCCCACTATCTTGCCTCTTCTGAAACCAAAATGATATCTATTCTGAATGACCCATCCCAGTTTGTGGTCTGACCATAGTATGTTCCAATTCTGATGAATAACCTGACAAAACATGCCAGTGTTCCGACCATATGTAGTAATAAACCTGGGTTGAGAATGGATGGGTTTTGTTTTATCCTGATATGTCATAAGATCAGACCTGTCCCTGTATGATACCTGGTGACAAGCCATGGTGATAAGCCCTGGTTTATAACCTCTATGTTTAAATCTCTGGACCATATCCTGCTTGGAGTTCTCATATTGTTGGGCATCGGAACAAATTCGTTTAAGTCTAATAAATTGTGACTTTGGAATGTTACGGGTGACATGTGGTGGATGAAAACTGCAGTCATGTAATATGGAGTTGTATTGAGGGAACTTGTGAAAAACTTGGGTGTTCAATGTACCATCAACATTCTTAGTCACTAAAACATCTAAGAAAGTTATCTGATGTTGATCATGGTGGCATGTAAATTGGAAACCCCATTTATTGTCATTAATGTATTGAACAAATTCCTCAAGATAATCCGCATCTCCCTTCCATATGAGCCAGCAGCCATCTAGATAACGATGTCAAATATCAAGTTCAGATATATAAATGTTATGTAGGGCATCATAAATCAATTGATCCTCTACATACGCCATGAATAAATCTGCATATATAGGGGCAAATGAGGCCCCCATGGCAGTGCCACGTGTTTGCCAGAAACATTCCTCTTGATAATAAAAAATGTTCATAGTAAGAACTTTTTCTGTGAGCCCAATCAAAAGGTATTGAAACCAGGAAGATATAGCTCAGAGATCTATAACCAATATTCAACTGCCATAAGACTGGCCCAATGCGGAATATTAGTATAAAGGGACTTTATATCCAATGTACATAGAAGCCATTCTGGTTCAGTTTGTGCATCAGATAAAATCTGTAAAAATTCTGTGGTATCTTTTAATCTTGATCGAACATGTTTCAACAAGGGTTTCAAATATTTTGTAAGAAAAACAGATATGGGCTCTGTAAGAGATCCCCTCCCTGAAACAATTGGTCTGCCTGGTGGATCAGTTTGTGATTTATGAATCTTTGGTAACAAATAAAGATATTGTCAGCTGGGGTCATGTACAGTCAGTTTTTCAGTGGTGGCAGTGGAAATAATGCCCTCCTCGACCGCCAATTTGATAAAAGCATCAATTTGTTTTTTGAAAAAAAGTGTGGGGTTGAGTGGCATAGACATATAATATCATTGATCCCCTAGTTGTCTCTGGGCTTCTATATTATATTTATCAGAATCCATTACCACCACATCACCACCCTTGTCAGCAGACAATACCACAATGTTGGTGTTATTTTTAAGGTCCTGCAAGGCCTCACGTTCTTCATTAGAAAGATTGTGAGTTTTTGGAATCCCCTTACCATATTGATCATGTAGATTTTTGATAACCTGATTAATGAACAATTGTACTGTAGGATTCATTGGTGGCATAAAAGCTGATTTCTTGAATCGGAATGCATCATCATGTACCTTATTCAAGTCATCCTGAAAAAATAACTTTAGGTTTAATAACCGTGCAAAAGAGTAAATATCATTAACAAAATCTATCTCTTGTATAAAAGAAGCAGGGACAAGATTCAACCCTTTATTAAGCAATCCAATCTGACTGTTTGTCAAAACCTGTGAGGGTATATTCAATACATTCTGATCAATCACTTCTTGCTCATCATGTGTAATAAAATTTCCATGTTCAGAATATCTGTACCACTTTTTATGTTTCCCCCCTGCCTGATGTGTTCTAACCCTAAAGGAGCATCACTGTTAGTCCGTTTGGGTGTGGGTGAGACCTGTGTGTGTGCTGCTTCAGTATCTGTAAAGGAGGACGAGTCCTCCCCAGATGTGCCCCCAAAGGAAGAGGTGGATTTTCTTAAAATAGATCTTGGCCATTTTCTTTTCCCATATTTGAGCAGTGAATTTGCAAATTTAACATTTTTATATGGGCCTACCCCTCTCGTAATCACCCAGATCCCTGTTAAATTTGTTAACTTTCCTTTCTTTCAACTGACATTCCAAAACTAATAAATCTTGGCCGAGTTGCTGAAGACATGTATGGTAGATGGTCTGCCCCTCAAATTGTTTAGTCTATTCACTGAGTAAGATAATTTCATTCAACCCTTGGTCAATACATCTGTCATAATAGGAAGCCAAAGCTTCCACAAAGCCCATTGAGGCTTGCTGTTGTACCCTAGTCCAATGTTCTTCCAATTCCTGGTTAATCATATGCACCGAGGATTGTGTCCTTACTCGTAATCCCCTGGGACTGATATTTTTGGCCATGTATCGTAAGGATTTCATACTTTCATACAGTTTAGAAAATAGGTCCGTACAATCAGGTGTATGTATAGTTTGATCTGAAGTGGTGGAAATGCTATTATTAGTATTTAACCCAAAAATCCGTAGGTCATTGCGATCCGAGGATAAACCATGTAATAGCTGGTTTAAATCCATTTTTATATTGGATACTAAAAAAGAAAAGAAAAATATATAAAGTAGGACACAAACACTGGAGATGTTGTTAAGTATCTAAAGATACTATTAAATAGGTTGGGTATATAATGATCAGTATCTGATCCAATAATGATAAAACTTTTCAAAATAAGAATCCAACAATATAATATATAAAAGAGCTCACCAGACCATGCTGTTCAAAGTCCCTCCGTGCTCCAAGAACGACCTGAAGATTATTATACACCAAATGAGGGAATATTTAACAGACCTGATAGCACAATAATAGCAATTCAAATAATAAGAAATACTTGCATAACACTCAAATCAGTAATGCTGTGGCTCCTGATCATATGTTAGAATTAAATATAGACCATTGTCTAACAGGAATCCAATAACAGCCCTTACTGATGTGTGTGCCCACATAAAAGCTGTGAATGCTACGTGTCCCACTGGTCCGTATAGATGCACATTGAAACCACGATCTGAGAGCCCAAAAATTATAAATAAAAAACAAAATTGTTATACCATCATTCTGTTATTCAGATACCCAATCAAAATATAATAATGTTTCAATCAACAACCAACCAACTGATTATAATAAATCATAACTCCATGTCCAGTGTTTAGTCCAACAATATTCAAAAAACATAAGCTGTTATAAGTACCCTCAGATCCACATTGAACCTTGGTAAACATATAGCATTCAACCAACATAGATGAAAAACCTATCTAAATAAATGCAAATAATCCCTAAAAAATGTATAGATATATTCCAAGATGCTCCTAACACCTTGAGTAGCGAGAATTGTGATATCTATATAGTATGTGTCATATGTATCATATCATGCAAAGAAATAAGCAAGTGAAGCATATAAAGTTACTACAATTTACATTAATACATACAACACTGATCATAAACCCAAATTGTTGAGTTAATCCCAACCGTAATATCCAAATAAAATAATATTTCTAAACATACAACAAGACTGTAAACCTATGTTCCTACAATATCCTTGCCATAAAAAATATACAATCATTAAGTCCCAAAAGCAGGATTAAACCATTACACTACCAAAAAATCACAAGATATAAAAATATTGTTGTCACAAATGGCATCAAATAATAATGTTCAGACTGATAAGCCTCAGCGACCAAAATATAAATGTAAATCCAAAGTAATTTATCAGGCCCCAATGCATCTCAAATGCAACCATTGAGGTTCAGTCTAATATGCAAAGCATATTTATAAATGAGTCTTGATATAATTTCAAAATGTTATTTTTAAGTAAAATGCCAAAATAGAAAAATCATTGAAGGCAAACAGCAGACAATATCTTTATTTGTTACAAAAGATTCATAAATCACTAACTGATCTGTCAGGCAGACCAATTGTTTCAGGGAGGGGATCCCTTACAGAGCCCATATCTGTTTTTCTTACAAAATATTTGAAACCTTTGTTGAAACATGTTCAATCAAGATTAAAAGATACCACAGAATTTTTACAGATTTTATATGATGCACAAACTGAACCAAAATGCCTTCTTTGTACATTGGATGTAACAGCCCTTTATACTAATATTCTGCATTGAGCCAGTCTTATGGCAGTTGAATATTGGTTACAGATCTCTGAGCTATATCCTCCTGGGTTCAATAATTTTTTGATTGGGCTCACAGAAAAAGTTCTTACTATGAACATCTTTTATTATCAAGAGGAATGTTTCTGGCAAACACGTGGCATTGCCATGGGGGCCACATTTGCCCCTATATACACAGATTTATTCATGGCGTATGTAGAGGATCAATTGATTTATGATAACTTACATAACATTTATATACTGAACTTGATGACTGCTGGCTCATATGGAAGGAGATGCAAAATATCTTGAGGAATTTGTTCAATACATTAACGACAATAAATGGGGTTTCTAATTTACTTGCCACCATGATCAACATCAGATAACTTTCTTAGATGTTTTATTACTACATATAGTCGGAACACTGACATGTTTTGTCAGGTTATTCATCAGAATTGGAACATACTACGGTCAGACCACAAACTGGGACGGGTCATTCAGAATAGATGCCATTTTGGTTTCAGAAGAGGCAAGAAAGTGGGGTCACATTTAAGTCATTACAAACAGAGATTGAACAAGGTTAGGTGCTTGACACAGTTTACACTGACAGGTGAGGCCATTATTGGATGTTTTCCATACGGTCACTGTGTTCATTGCAACAGAATTAACAAAATCAAGAGTTTTACTACTCGGAATACAAGCAGGGTTTATGACATTAATTTTTTTGCTAATTGCTCCTCAGACTGGGTAGTATATCTTGCTACATGTCCCCGTGGGGCTTTTTATGTGGGTCAAACCTCTAGGTCATTTAAATTTCGGGTCAGCCGACACTTAAGTGATATCAAACATAAAAGGATTACAAATGCCTTATATAAAGATTCTGTAATACACTCATCTGCTGTTTACAGATTTACTATTGTAGACATCATTTTAGGCAAGAGGAATAACCCTATTGGTTGGCATACTATACTGGATAACAAAGAGAAGAAGTGGATAGTTAGACTGGGGGGATTATTCCCACTTGGACTTAATGGATTATTATGATCAACCTATGGGATGCCTTGCTGTTAATTGTGATTAGTATTTATAGTGGAATTGGTGACTACAGCACTGACACTGAAAAAGGCTTTGATTTAACAGCCCAATCCGGTTTTGATTTATTTAATAAAAGATCATGTTGGTTCATCTTACCCTTGATGTGCTGGCTATAATTATTTGAGGAGTCTAGAGTAGGGGAAGTTTTATTATTATGTGAGGAATTAGATGTATGTTGTGTGGTTGGTCTTAAGTTTGTTGTAGGGTCTTTGATTAGGTTTTGAATAGTAGTAATGAAATGGGTGTTAAAATCGTGAGAGATTTGCTGTGGGCTTTTATCAGGTGCAGGGGATGGATTTTGTAGAGTGCCAGGATTAAGTAATGTGGAGAGTGATTTCCAAAACTTTTTTGGATTGTTGTTTGCGGTGGATAGCTGCAAGATAAAGTAGTTTTTCTTATCTTGTATGACTAGTTTTTTGGAATTATTTCAGAGTTGCTTATAAGTAAGTTCGGTTTGTTTAGTTTTAGATGTTTGCCACTGTTTCCATGCTTTATCTTTATTGAGGAGGCTTTGTTTTGTTGTTTGGTTAGCCAAGATGCATGGTTGGCCTTGGTACATTTGGTTTGTGTAGGGGCTAAGCTATTTAGTGTGTCCAGAAAAGGTTTGTTGAAATAGTTAACAGCTTAATCTAGGGGGAGAGTTTTTAGTAGGAGCCAATTTTGGGTTTTTAGGATGCTTACAAATTTGTCTGGGTCAAAGTGGGTGAGATTTCTGGATGTATATAAGGGTGAGTCCTATGGGTGAATGCTGGGGGGTGATCACTTAGTATGTTAGGTAAGAGTATGTTAGTAAGGTGCCTGAGTTGGAATAATTTTGTGGATGAGATACTAATATCCAGTCTAAGGTGGATTCTGATCTAGTGGATAGGCCATGGGTAGGAGTTGTAATAAGCTGTGCAAAGCTATGTAGGTTTATGCTGTTGACTGGAGAGCTGGTTGTTAGGTTTAGCCAATTAATGTGTGTATCTCCTAGAATAATGGTTTCCTGTGAGATGTTCTGGTTTGGCCAAGATAAAAAGTCCTTTAGGAGGGGGATATTTTGCCGTGGTGGGATGTAGATTACTACTATAATTATTTGTTTGTTATTGTTGATGTGAAGGGAATTTAGTAAGATTTCTAGATTGCCAAAAGTGGGGAGTTGTTTGGGATAGCTTGTTAAGTTAAGGCTGTTATTGTAGATTAGTGATATGCCACCACCTTGTTTATGGAGTCTATCAGCATGAATAATGTTGTATCCTGGGGGAAGAATTTCAGTGTCAGCAATATGAGGTTTTAGCCAAGTTTCTGTTACTGCTACAATATTTGGGGTGTGGGTAGATTAGCCATGCATAGAACTCAGTAATTTTGTTACATATGCTACGTGTGTTTATTGTTACTAGTTGAGGCTGTAGGCTTTTTGAGTTAGTTGAAGATTTAGACCCAGGGTTGGGGTAGATGTCACCACATTGTGTGAGAGAGAGGAGAAGATGAATAATAGCATTGGTATCATTTTTATGTGAAAGTTATTTGGGAAGATAAACATTGCTTATTTTGAGTTTGGAATGGGTAGGGAAAAGTTTTGTTTTACCTAGGTTATAAGTGTTGTGTAGGAATAAGGAGGATGAGATGTTTGAGTAACTATTTCTGCTAAGAGGCAATGGAAGGGTTTGTGTATTAGATGTTTTAGTTAATGAGAGCAAGGTGGAATATGTAGTGGTAGTTAGGGTTAATAGAGTTAGCAATGTAAAGACACTAGGAATGAGAATAATGTATGTTGTGTGACTATGTGTGTTTGTGTGGGAGGGCATTTTTTATGGAGAGTAGGTGTCAAGTAAATGTGATTTGAATTTAGGGATGGAGTTTGCGAGTGTAAGCTGATTGGTTTGCAGTTGATGAGGTAGTTTTGGGAGGGGTTTATGGGTGTATAAATCTAATGAGAGAGAGGGTGGGTAGGAATGGGAGTAGGGCAGGGGAGCGGAGTGAGCCCGAAGGGCGAACGGAGCGGGAAGGCTCAGATCTAGTTATTCCAAGACCAGAAAAAAAAACAACGTCCACAAATATTACGGGCATGACAAAGTTTAGAAGAGCTAAAGACCTTTTCTTTGTTCTGTTAGAAATAAAATATAAACAGGCAACAGAGATAGGATGTAGTAGGAGCAAGCGCTTGGGTACTGTTTGATGTTTCTAGCCAGCAAATCTAAACCTAGCAATGCAGAGTGTGTGTTAGCAAGGGTTTCTGAGGAGAAATATAGAGTGTATGTAACTATCGGGTAAGGAAAAAAGATGCAGGAGGGCGGAGGGCTATAACAGTGAAAGAAAACTATGCAAGAAAGTAGAGTAAGAGAACTACTTAACTAACAGATAACAAGGGCTACAGGCTATTGAGAAATGACTCAGAGGTATGGGGCAGCTAGGCTAAGGGAGGTAATTACGGTAACGCAAAAAGACTATGGAGAAATGTGTGTTTCTGTGTGGTGTGCTTCCAGTTCATTTAAACAACGTAATTTAACAGTGAAAGTTTAAGAGCTGGACATACAATATGCTCAGACGTTTGGGGTCTGTAAAACCTTTAAGAGCGTCCAAGTCACTGCGTTTTCCTATTGAGGAGGTGCACTTTTGATTATCAGGACACTGGCTGAGTGTATTCCAGGAGGCAGGGTGTAGTAAAAAGGAAGGAGCACAGATAATCAAAAAAATGTAACAATGCTTTGATAGAGGTTAGTTATGATAACAGTAAGCATAGAGCAGTAACTAGTATGATGTTTAAGAAATGTAAAAAAAAGCAATGCCTGGCTCCTACATGAAACACTACTTAGCTAGCTTTAAACAGTTAAAAAACAAAAGATTTATTTTTATTTATTTGCAGTTGGTTTACCAGGATAGTCCATTGGGCCAAAAGAACCCATTTTCAATGGAGTCCTGGGGAGAAAAGCTCCAAAAACAAGTATCAAGTTTACAATTAGGTATTTGGTTGCAATTATTCAATTACTATGTACTAGTAAAAAAATGAAGGAAACTTAGAAAAACAGCAGGCTAGTGACAAATATATACAGATATTACAATCGTGTATAGCTGAAAATAAAAAGTTTACAATATAGAAAACTGAGAAGCTTTTACAACTTTGGGTAGGTTACACTTGAGGTATCTTTCATGCATTCAGGATGAATAGCTTAATACAAGCAAAAGAAAGAAAAATGAGTTTATAGAATTTTTACAGTCTAGAAACTGAGAAACCTTTTCATCTTAGGGTATGTTACAGTTAAGAGGTACCTTTCAAGTATTCAGAATAAATAGCTTAATACAAGCAAGGTCTATGAGTTTAGGAGATTAAGTGGAAATCCCCGTTATGAACAGGGGAGGAGAAGTGGAAATTCCCAATATGAATAGGGGAGGAGATTATGTGGGGTGGGAGCAGGAGCATTCCCACTGGGATATTAGGTGTGAGTGAAGGGATTTTTTGAATGAGAAGTGATTTGAGATAGTACAAATGGATGGGGGTAAGGAGTTCCAGAGATGAGCAAGACTGTAGGATAAGAGATTTTTTCCAGGGGGACGAATTAGTTTATACAGTTCAATTAGGTTTTGGTTGTTAGATCTTAGAATTCTATCAGGGAGGTGCATTTTGAAGGTAGAGGAAAGGGATGGGCAGAGACAAGGATTGAAGATGAGCTTGTGTGCAAGAGTCAGTTGGACGTAGGTGAGGTGATTGGGTAGTTCTAACCATTTTAGTTTGTGGAGAGCCGAACAGTGGTGTGAGGAGGACTTATGGGTGGTAGCAAACTTGGCAATTTTGTTATAACAAGAGGAGAGTTGTGTTTTGAGTGAAGATTGTAGGTTAGTTAGGAATGGGGCTCCATAAAGGAGGGAGGGGATGAGAAATGTTGTAGATAGGGTGAATTTGGTGGAGGGTGTAAGATAAAAATTCTGTCAGTAGAGCATTCCAAGTTTTTGGTGTTTTTTTTATGTTTAATTGAAGGTGGGAGTTGAATTTAAGCTGACTGTCAATTTGGACCCCAAGTAATTTGGCCTCAAATACCAGTTCGAGAGGTGTATTGTTATGACTAGTAATAGAGAAATTACTTGGACTGAAAGAGGTAGCTTTAGAGGGGGTGAATACCATTAATTTAGTTTTGGAGGCATTGAGTACAAGGTGCTGTTTTTTCATCCATTGTTCGGCGGTTGAGAATGCATCTTGAATAAGTTTTAGAAGTGTGGGGATGGAGGTAGCAGAACAGATAATAGTTGAATCATCTGCATATTGGATAGTTAATTTTTGTAAAAGGGATAGAGTTGTGGAAATCGTTTATGAATATATTGAAAAGAAGGGGACCCAGTATAGATCCCTGGGGAACACCGGTTGGGGTGTTGATGAAAGGGGAGGTGGCTTTTTTCCATCTTACTGCTTAATATCTATTAGATAAGTAGCTAGTGACCCAGTTCAGAGAGGAGGGTGACAAGTTAAGCTTGAAGAGTTTAGTTAGTAGTAGATTGTGGGAGATAGTATCGAAGGCCTTAGAGAGATCAAGTAGGAGAGTAGAGACAATGTGGCCAGAGTCCCGGGCTTTGTTCACAGCTTCCAGGAAGGAGAGAAGGGCGGATATAGTACTGTGACTGGGTCTAAAACCATGTTGTGTTGGAGTTAGTAGGTTATTGTCTAAGAGGTGTGAAAGGAGTTGTAGATGGATACACTTTTCTAAAAGTTTAGAGATAGGAGATAGGATAGCGATGGAACGGAAATTAATGATATTGTTGTTGCTGCCACCTTTATGCAATGGTACAACAAAAGCCTTTTTCCAGATTTGGGGTACTGAGCTTTCTTGAATGGAACGGTTGATTAGAATGCTGATGGGGTAGGCAATGGCTTCAGCAGCTATGCTGAGAAAGTAAGAAGGAATGTTATCAGGGGCATTAGAGCATGGTTTTAGTTTCTGAAGTAATTTTTTTATGGTGGATGTGGGTATAGGTTTTAGTGAGAATGGTGGAGAAGGGTGGAGAGTTTCAGGATGTTGATGATGGAGAGAAGATAAGTGGAGAGGCAGAGGTAAGGGGTGAAAAGTTGGTAGGGCAGGATGGGGGTGTAGTGAGCGGTGTGGTGGGGTTAGAAGATGAAAAAGATGATGTTAGTTTGGAGATAGAATCAATGAAGAAGGTGTTGAATTGAGTGGCCAAGTCTATTTCTGGAACGTTAGGGTCTGGGCTTGGGTTATCTGGTTTGCTGGGATTAAGGAGGGTGGAGATACATTTCCAAAATTTTTAGGGTTTGTTTTATTGTTGTTTTGGAGTATGGACAAGTAGTTCTGTTTATTGGAAATGATAAGCTTTTTTACTTTGTTTCTGAGTGTTTTGTATTCATTTTGGGCTAGGGGAGTCCTGTGTTTCTGATATGATGACCATGCTTTATCTCTAAGGTGCATAGTTGCTAGTGTGTTTTTTTGTTAACCAAGGGGCAGTTTTGTTTTTTATTCTTTTTGTTTTTATAGGGGCATGATGCTCTAAGAGGTTTAAAAAAGTTGAGTTGAAGTGGGTGACTGCTTGTTCCAGGGGTAGAGTTTTTAGGGTGTTCCAGTTGATTGCTTTTAGAGAGTTGGAAAAGGTAGTGGGGTTAAAGTTTTGTTGGCAGCGAGTAGTGATAAAATTATGAGTAAGATGTAGGGGTGAGGCAAGTTGGTGTGTGAATGTGGGCAAGTGGTCACTAAGATAGTCAGGCAGGGTGCCACTATTTGAGAAGTAATGAGGGTGGGAGACTAATATCCAGTCTAGGGTACTATCACTGGAGAGGATTTTTGAGGGCCGAGTTATGGAGTTGATCAGCTGAGAAAAGTTTTAAAGGTTAATGTTAAGTGGGTTTGTGGGAGACTGTATTGCGGACCAATTGATATTCATGTCACCCATAAGTATAGTTTTGTTGTTAATGTTATTGGAAAGCCAGGAGAGGATGTCCGCTAGTGTAGCAATATTGTCGCCTGGGGGGATGTAGAGAGAGGCTATACATATGTGTTTATATTTATTTATTTGAAGTAATGCCAGGAGTAGTTCTGCGTTATTGAATTGGGGAGTTGGTTTGTTATAAGGGGTAACTGATAAGGAGGATAAGTGTAGAAGGGCTACTCCACCTCCTTTTTTGTTGGTTCTGTCTTTTCTGATTATAGAGTAGTTGGGGGGAATTATTTCAGAATCTTTTATATGGGGTTTTAACCAAGTTTCAGAGATGGACAAGATGTCTGGTTTGTTATATGTAAGCCAGGCATGCAGATTAGGGATTTTGTTAACTATACTTTGGGCATTTAAGGAGGTGAGTAGTATGGATTTATCTGTTGAAGGGGATGGGGATGGGCCTGGGTTGGGGTGTATGTCTCCTGATAATAGAATATAAGTCAGATATAGCATTAGGTTTGGAGAGGTACTTTGTCTGCTTGGAGTCAGGGTTGAGCTTTGCTAGATTTATGAGGGATGAGTTAGTTGCTGTAGGGATAAAATATATGTGAGGAGTAATAAGTTTATGAGAGAAGAGAAGATGATGTTGTATGGGGTATAGGCATGGAGATATTGGGAAGTGTGAATATAATACAGGTGGGCTAAGATGGTTTGTAGTATGAAAGGATGGAGTGTGGTTGCAGTTAGTTGGCTGGGTGAGGTAGTAGGTATAGGATATGGTGAGGAAAAGTAGTAGATGAAATAGAGAAGGATAGGTCTTTTGAGAGCATAGTGAGATAGGTTGCTGAGAGTAGGTATGTTGTGGCTGGCTAGTTTATTAGGGCAAGAGAGTTGTAAGTTTTGAAAGGAGACTGAAAGGGGAGGTACAGTAGAGTGTTGGTGAAGATAGCACTACAGCCAATATGGTACACACCTTAATATAAACAGCGCTTTACGATTAGCCTCATAACTGTTAAGCAATGTACATAAATTGCTATTTTAAGGATATCAATAGCAGTGTGGAAAAATACGGCCCAGGTGCAACAAGAGCACTTATTAAACTATCTAAGACAGCTGTATTTCTTCACCAGATGGCATTACAGGGTTATATAAACCTCTGCATGGAACTATCGCTAACAAGACAAATAACGTTAACACATAAGTTTGGCTGCTTAGTTGTAAGGACTTCTACTTCATTAATTATCATACAGACAGGATGTCTACTATGTTAGTTCAATTACAGTTTGTAGCATTTGGTCGTACAACAGTAGAAAGGAATGCTAACAGTTGGTTAAACCTGCTTAGTTCTAGGACACCTACTTCATTAATTATCACAAAATGAGATTCCTACTTCATTTGCATAAGTTACACTGTATAGCATTCAGTCATTCACACAACAGTAAAAATCTCTAAACACAAATGAAGCACGGTAGAACCACTTCTAATATAAACACAGGATATATATCCAATATAAAAACAGGATTTCTACTTTGTTTGCATAAGTTACACTGTATAACATTCAGTCGTTCACACAACAGTAAAAATCTATGAACACAAACAAAGCACGGTAGAACCGCTTCTTATATAAATACAATATGTGACTTCACTTGTTTGTTAAAAGCCAAGGAAACAGTTTATACAGAAATAAGGCTGCAGTTCAAATATGCAACAAGATGACTTACATAAACTTTTAAAAATAAGATGGTGCCAAGGGGAGGGAGGGGAGTAAAAAAACTCAGTCAAAACCAACGCGAGTTGAGTAAGGAAAGGGGGAGGGGTACAGAAGACACTGTTAGGGTTTGTGTGGAGAGTAGGCTCAGATCTAGTGATTCCAAGACCAGAAAAAAACAATGTCCACAAATATTACAAGTATAACAAAGTTTAGAAGAAAGTTTCTGTTAGAAATAAAATATAAACAGGTACCAAAGATAGGCTGTAGTAGGAGCACGCGTTTGGCTACTGTTTATGTTTTTAGCCAGTAAATCAGGCAAGGATTTCTGAGGAGAAATATAGAGTGCATGTAACTATCGGCTAAGGGAAAAAGATGCAGGAAGGCTATAAGAGTGAAAAAAAACTATTCAAAAAAGTAGAGTAAGAGACCTACTTAACTAACAGATAACAAGAGCTACAGGCTATTGAGAAATGACTCAGAGGTATGGGGCAGCTAGGCTAAGGGAGGTAATTAGGATAACGCAAAAAGACAATGGAGAAATGAGGGTTTCTGTGCTGCATGCTTCCAGTTCAATTAAACAATGTAATTTAACAATGAAAGTTTAAGAGCTGGACATACAATATGCTCGGACATTTGGCGTCTTTAAAACCTTTAGGAGTGTCCAAGTCACTGCGTTTTCCTATTGAGGAGGTGCACTTTTGATTATTGGGACACTGGCTGAAGGTATTCCAAGAGGCAGGGTGTAATAAACTTTTAAAAATAAAATCAGTGGAAGCACGCTGCTTTCAGAAATGCTCCATGTAAAGGTGGAAATGGAGTTAATCTGGAGCAGCTGCCATTATTGTTGGAGAGCACATGGTTAATTAGTTACTCCCACAAAACAGCTGCATTTGCATGCAGTTTCCCCAGAGAGACCACTTTCCATTCTATGGCCACAATTAGGGAAAACAGTAGTGGGAGAGTGGTCTGTAAATTGGAACGGCTTACCACAATGTGGAAACCTTCCGAGTTAAGACTTCTTTGTCATGGTAAGCCTTCCTAAAGCCTAGGAAGTAAGAATGTGTTTTATGATAAAATATGACGATAATTCATAAAACTTTATGTTAAACCTATGGAATGCAAAAATAGAACTGAAATTGAGAATCTTTCTTCAAAAATGAGACAGAGACTGATCTTTTTATCATTAACATTAAGAAACAAGACTAGGTTACTACATGTGGATGTGATACAGCTGAGAATATAGGCAAAGAGTTAAAAAACAGCTTCAACTGACCCACACTCAGAGCAAAACAATCGAATATCTGGTATGAATTATTTCTGAGAGTGCATTCCTTTATTTCTTACACCATGTCTTAAGTAAACACATAGTGAAGAAAATAGTTAAAAGAAGATAAGTAAGACATGATGCACACACAACAAGAATATTTACTAGTTTGCCTAAGTCAGAAGGTCACGTAGTACCCTTTCCCCTCACTGGCACCTCTCATTTAATATAGCAATCACGCTTGGTACGCGATTTACCCATGGTTGGCGTGGTTTGGTCCTGAGGGCTAAGCCCGAGGACCAAACAAAGACAACCGTGGGTAATCGCATTACCCACACCCAGGCGTGGTTATTGCTATTATATTATGACATTATTTAAGAAAAGAAATAATTACTTTTCTTAAATAATGGCATTGTATAATGCCTCTTTGCTGCCCTTCCGCAGCTGTCTGGTATCCACAGTAGTTCTGATGTACGCGCATGCCACGCAGTACATCAGAGCTGTGGCCAAAAGCAACGGAGAAGCAAGATCTCCATTGCTTTTACTGTTTCGCTATGTTAAATGGGTTTAACATAGCGAGACAGCTTTAAAATAATGGAGATGTCCGCTGTTTATTTTAGCTGTCTCGCCATGTTAAACCCATTTAACATAGCCAACAGTAAAAGCAACGGAGATCTTGCTTTCTCCATTGCTTTTTAAACCTGTCTCACTATGTTAAATGGGTTTAACATAGCAGACAGCTTTAAAATAAGCATCGGTGATCTCCGTTGCTTTTTAGTTGTCTCGCCATGTTAAACCCATTTAACATAGCTTAGACAGGTTTAAAAAAAAGCAACGGAGAAAGAAGATCTTCGCAGATTTATTACTGTGTCGCTATGTTAAAGGAGTTTAACATAGCGACACAGCTTTAAAAAAAGCAACGGAGATTTTAAAAGAGACTTATACTAATGGAAAAAGTCCGGGCGACCGGACCTTTTTCCATTAGTATAAGTCAATTTACAATGTGCACGCTGGCCAATCAGCATGCACGTTTTGGAATATTAATGGGGGGTCATGGTATAATGACAGTTATTTACTTCACATATAACCGGATTGTAAAAGTTACTGTGCAGCAATTGTTTGCATATGTGAAGTTCTTCAACTCTTGATTAGTTACCTTTGACGTATGTACCTTTCTTCATCATTGTTATCATTCTTTCAGTGTTTACTTGCTCTGTCTTTGTGAGTATTATATTTATATTTTGGACTGCTACGTTTTCTATGCATAAAACATTTTTCCATAGGCCTATACTGGAAATAAGCTCTGTCCAGTAGGACATTCTCACTCAACAACAAATATAAATGACTCCGTTACATGACAAATCCATGTTTATAAGGTATCTTGGAATTTAGTGAAATGTGCCTGCATGTATTAAGAGGAATAATAATGTTTTGGAGAGCATGCATTGTTATGTTTCACTTGACTCAACTAAGTGTATTTATTTATTTTATCTATGAGATAATGATGTGTAGCAGTAGTTTTCCTTGAAAATTTTTTAATAAACTGAAGGGTGATTTTATTTTTCAGTTACAGGCTAGTTGATGATCAGCTGACATAAACTCTTTCCTTTTATAAATAATCTCTTGCCCATCATATACGCATCTAAGCTACATAATGCCACAGTTATTAGCAGTGAAACCCCACACTATCACCTCATTATGTAAATATGATCTAATACTTCTGCATCTCTTTGAAATGCTGTTGCATTGTTGCTCCAAGAAATAAAACAAACTAATACAGCAATGCTAATTTTGCAGATAGAGCAGAGCATTAAGGTTCCCAACTGTTAAGGAACTGCTTTCTGTAACCAGATTGTAAAGGGTTCAATTCCTTCCACCTCCATTTGCCTACTGCCTCAGGTCTGACTGAGCATGTTCCTGGGTTGAGTCGAAAAAATATCCATGTGGGTCAGTGCTCTGCTCCAGTTAACTAAATGTAAATTAAATAAAATGAACACTTTCCCTTCTCTGCACCATATAGTTATGGATGCAGAATTTAGAAACTTCCATCATTCTAACCCAGAGGCAGATCAGTTATTTATTGATGCATAAGCCCATGGTATTGAGTAAGCAGATGCATTTCACATAATAGACTTTTCTAGTTTACAGGTTATATTTTTTCTGCAGTCATATCTGTTTTTGGTACACGTGTCCTAGTATATGGAGTGGGGCAAGTGACTTGTTCATGATTACATACTAAGCTATTAGGTTTTCAGCTTCTGGTTGGATGTTGTCTGGAAAACATGTTCAGCTGTACTATTAAAAAATGTACTCAACTTTCGATCTTTTTAGTTACACAATAAAAGAAGACTTCAGATCAAAGGTGTCATATTTTCAAAGAAGCTATGAAGAAAGAGGACAAGCAGGGCCGCATGACTTCTGGCATTAACACAAACAAAAAAAAACATTTATGATGTATGTGAAAACCCTGTCATGTTTGGAAATCAATAAGCACATTCACTGTGCTGGGTTTAGTGCCATTTGTGAGAAAGTAATACAGACTCTGTTAAAAAACAAGTTAATGAAACTGCATTTACTTTTTTTGAGTGGGGGAGCAAAGTCCATCAACTCTTCCATGTAGGTTGCTGCACCTTTGCAACCCTGTTACTCTTTTAATCTATTCACTTGTGCTTCATTGTAGAAGTTTGGAATACCCCCCTTGCAATGAGCTGTTAAGAGGAATCAGCATTATTGGCAAACTGATAGAGTATTCTTTTTCACATTTTGTGTTGTGACATACCGTGTCATTGCTCTACACTACAACCATCTTTTCTGTGGCTCAGTACGTTAGAACACAACAGATATTCAGGCAAGGCAAGCAAGCAGTTACACTGTGACTAACATCGTCAGTCAGTTAAATGGTGAGGTAAGCTAGTTTACCTCAGAAAGTACTTCTTATTGTTTCTACTATACACTGTCATAACTGAGTATGTGTAGTTCTAGGCAACAGAGAATTATCATATCTTGGGTTGTGGTAAAGAAAGACATCAAAAGCTGATCTGTCTAGGGCATGTGTCATCATCTAAATCTCTTGATGTAATCTTGTTGCCTGTGATTAGACATTTTCAAAGTTCTCCATAAGTATCACTTACACAGCAAAAAATGTGTCATGGGTGATAAGTATTTGAAATGTAATGAACAGTAAGAAAGACATATGACAAGAAGAGCCAACGAAAACTACTTAGTAATGTGGGCTAGTGTGGCAATAGCTGCTTTTCAGATATATGTTGGAGTGGATTATAAATGCAACAGATTTAGTACAAAATAAAAACACACACATACACAACATGAAAGGAATCTTTTAAGCACTGAAACTATATCTTGGGGAGAGAGGATGGCAAGAGGATGACAAGAGGACAGTCAAGGGAGACAGTATGAGAAGTCGTAAAGGAGCAGATTAGATAAAATGTGATAGTAGAGACTAGAGACAAGTAGCGAGCAAGAGAGAAAACAACTAAAATAGATAATCAGGAAAAGGGTAGTTAAACAGGGAGAGAGATAGAGATAGAGAGAGAGAGAAATATGGGAGACATAGAGGCCAACAGAGAAGAGGAAATAGAGACGGAAACAGGTGCCAGATACAAGAAATGGAGAGCAACAGAAAGAAAGATAACAGGCAAACATGGGCACATGAAAGGTAAAACTGAAGTAAAAATCTGTAAACTGCTAGAACAGAAAAGTAGTTGCATGTGTTTTATTAAAGGTGTAGGCATCCTCCCCTGGCACCATTGTAGTAGTTACCTTGAAGCATGCTGGCACTCTTTCAAGATCCAGGGAGGTATTGAAAATATCTGTAAGGATTAGGTATAACTGGTATGTGCATGCTCTTAATACTTTGCCCAGAATGTTATCAGGGCCTGCAGCCTTCCTGAGGTTCACTTTCTTAAGTTGGCTTCTCACTTCTTCAGGGTTAAGTTTGAGCACTGCCTTATTCTGATCAATGGGTAGTTTTGTAGCCTCCAGGTTGTTCTTCTCCTCAAATCTGTCATAGAATGAGTTCAGCCTGTCCAGAAATTCTGTGCTGTCATCACATTGAACTGAATTGGTCTTATAGCCATTTAGCTACTGAATGCTTTGCCAGAGGCATCTGGTATCCCTCATGTCCTCAAAGCCACTTTACACCTTTCTTCCATACTCCCTCTTGGCTTCTTTGGTGCCCCTTTTAAGGTTAGCACTTGCTTCACTAAGACCAACCTTGTCCTAGGCACTGAATGCCTCATTTCTTGCCCTCAGAAGCTCATACACTCTGCTGGTTAGCCAAGGTTTTTGATGGGCTCTGATTGTAATCTTCTTGGTTGTAGATATGTCCTCCACGCATTTTGAAATATATGCTATTGTAGTATCTGCGTAATCATCTATGTTCACATGCTGATTGAAAGTGGCTGCTTCTCTGAAGACGTCCCAGCAGGTATTATCAAAATGGTTAACGGTCCCTGAGACTTTCCATAGCCCTTTCATTCTAGGCCCTCATCAGTTTCTCAGTGCATTTTTCTCTGATCAGCAGAGGTTTGTAAGCAGGTATTAATCTTACTGAAATATGATCAGAGCTACCAAGTTTGGCTGCTGCCCTGCTTTGTATGCTCCCTTTATGTTGGTGTAAACCTTGTCAAGGATATTTGCTCCTCTTGTGGGAAAAGTCCAAAAATTGATGGTAGTGGGGTAGCACCTCTCTGAGATCTGTTTTATTGAAGTCCCCAGCTATCACATATGCACAGTCAAGATTGTTTGATTGGTGACTTCATAGGCTTGTTTTGTAATTTTTCTGACATAATTTCTTGCAACCTTAAACAGATTAGACTGAAATTATGACAATTATGTTAATGTACTTAAAACATTGTACACATATCTGTGTATCATATCACTTCCCATCCACGCTGTAGTTTGTCTGCCTGGCATTTGAACATTTACAAAAATAGGTGTCATGATTTTGGCACTGTACTAAAAAAGGTTGCCTAGTGGAACTCACAGAGTGCATCAACTTACCACCTAGTTTGGAATGCATTGTTAACATGTTTATTTTAGGATATTGTTCATTAGTTATAATGAAGAGGAACGGATATGAAATCACTGACAATACCTATCTAGTGCTTTTTTAATTCAGTAGAGGAAATGGTAAGAAGGCAAAAGCTAGAGCTATGGTCTCACATTAGTAAACACGTAGTGCGTTTCCTTCTTCCCTTGCAGAACAGGCACTTTTTGGAAGTGAATGCAACTTTAATTTTTATAGTAAGCCTTCCTTAGCATTGTGGTCAGAAGTAATCACTGCAGATATTTTTGTGTGCAGAAGGTACATTCTTGGGATGGATGAGTGTGTCTTTCTAAGAAGGAGCACAGTGAACAGACAGTGGCTCTACACTCCTTGCCTCTGTTATTTTTACTTAATGTTCTGCTGTATGTTTTGAGGGTATAGGGTTATAGGGTGCATATCCATTTAGGTGCCCATTTAGAGCCTTGTACTACATCCTTAGTATCCCATAACTGGAAAAAAAGACTCTGAAGTTGTGTCTGAGTGTCTGAACACTAACTCCACGCCATCATTAGTTACAACTCGACAGACTGGAATAGCATAGTAAAGGCATTCTTTTAGGGGCCGAGGACATTTGGAGCAAACCAGATAAAGAAGCTGATTGTTTTGCCCTTTAGATTTCCTGTTAAAGTGTAAACCACCTGTGCGCTATGACAGTACTACTTTTTCAGATAGCTCGAGAAGTAAAAAGTAGACAGCAGGTAGTTTAACTGTCTTTTCTTTGAATGATTTCAGGTTGCTGCCAGCCCTTCTTTGCCCTTACCACAGCATACTTGGTTAAGTTTTTATGTGTCATAAGTATGTTGAAAGCAGGCTGTGCACTTGTTAGTGAATATACTGATTCCTCCTTTCTTTCACTTGCAGAATTTTGCAGTTTTTGGTAGCCAGCAGTGTATTTTGAAACAGTGAGAAAATGGGATTTTAGGACCCCTGTTCAGATTCAGAAGGAACCACGTGGTGTGAGATCTTGTACAAATAACTCATCTTCACATGAGTTAGCACACGCTGCTTCCACAGTTAGCAAAAAGCAGGTTACTAGTTCAAATGAAATGCTGTGCCCTCGTGGTAAACATATGAAACAGTGTACTGAGAGCGTGGGTGTTGTGCTTAACGCACAGATCTCTGCACTATGTGACATTCATCTTTCTCATTCCTGTGTCACATATGGTGTGTTCCTCCTGAGCAAGGTGTTTGATATCCCTGTGCTTCAGTCCCACACAGCAGTACTGAAAATTAAAATATTCTGCACCGTGGCTAGGTTACTGGAGATGGAATGTTCCTGGTTCTAAAAATTATATTGTTGTCTTCTCATGTCTGTGCCTACAGTGATTTCTTCTAGTAGAAACAAAGACTGGCATGGCTGTGAGCTCTCCAACAGGTGGTAGGTACTTTTTGCACCATTTTTCTTCAGTGATCCCTGCTGTGATAAACTGAGAGAGTGTAAATGCTTGCTTCCTCTGCAGTCACTACTCGTATATTGCAATGTGTAATGACTCTTTCTGACCATTCGAGAACATGTTTTTTTTAAATTAACTACGGCAGACTCTGCTGTTAAGACATTAAACAAAAATGACAGGCCAAGCACTTGGATTATCATTTGCAAATTCTATTGCTCTATCCATGGTCTAGCAGTTAGAGCTAAATATATCAAGGAAGCAAAGAGACAGCGGGGGGAGGGGATGAGTGATTATATCCTAAAATAGATTTAGCAGCCACATGGCTGGGGAAAAGAAATTGCATGCATCTCTTTTCAAATCCCTTGCTCTAGTACTGTTCCTAGTTATCGTTTTAATGTAGCCATAATTGGACTCCTTGGACCAAAACAATATTACGGTGGCTGCAGTGAACACACCATTACCATTCTGGAACATGCCAAGGTGTCCTTAGACTAAAGCCTTGGGTCCCTGCCAAAACTATGGAATGGGTATACAGACTCAGCACCTCACACATAATGTAGCAAAATTAGCAGCACTGGATAACTTTGCACACAGCTTGAAAAAAAAAAAAGAAACATTTTTTCTCTGTGTTTTGAAGCAGGGCGTTTTAGACTTACCCTCTTATTTCTGTCGTCCTGTGAGCAGACCCTGAATACCATCTCAGAGCAACTGTCGCTGCCTGAGTGATACATTATTTCGAGACTTTTGCAAAAATATGCATGTTTAAAAACTGTGTTAAGTCTTGCCTTTGAAGGCAGCTCTTGTTCATGGCTTAAATGCAGCAGTAAGGAATGGGGAAGGAGAGTGAGGAGACAAACCTGTAAAGCAATGGTTTCTTGTCCCAGAAAGGAGTCCTGCAGATTGATTGATTCTCAATGGAACCCCAAGAGAAGACCAGGCCATGGAGTGCCATGAAGGGAAGACAGAGCTTCATGATGTGATGCAATGATCAGTGTTTCTGTGCTCTAGCTTTTTGAAACCTGAAACATATTAATTCAAAGTTAAGTTAATTCAAAATCTGTAAGATGTTGTGAATGTATGTACTTGGAGCTTTTCTCCCCGGGCCTCCGCTGAAAATCGACCTGTGGCCAGTTGGACTTTCCCGGTTATCAAATGTAAAATAAGTAAATAAAAATCTGAGTGATTCTCTTGTCTGCCAAACCATTCAGATAAATGGGACTACACTGTATGTCTTAGTCTAAGGGCCTACATACACACTTTGAATCCCACTTGTGTCTTTGTTGCATAATACATGTTTGCTCATGTGATCCCATCATTCAGCCAGATAATATTAAATGTCCCTTTTCTGGAAATGAAATTAGCATCCCGTGACGTATGTTCTGACACATTGAACAATGCATGCATTATTAGTGTAGGATCACACATATCATATTTAATTTTTTTAATGTATCAGAGGTCTGCTGTATGTTTAAGTTTAACCAGATGACTGTATCTTCTAACTGTTAGAGTGTTTGGCTGTTTAGTAAATCTTCTAATTTTCCAATTTTGTAGAAAAGATGTTAGATTTTCTGGTGACAACTCAGCTCCATGGTGCAGAATGTTGAAGTCCTGACTGTGATCTAGAAAGACCCAGGAATGACTACTGACTTGGTTGTTGGAGGAGCAGATGAGGGAGGGTGGGAGTGAACAGCTGATGCTGTCTTGCCTGTGATTGGAGGAAGGAGGTGTGCCAGCCTAGCATGCACTGCATGAACAAGGGATGTAGTTGGATCTGCCATACCCTGCCGGCATGGTAACTTCACAAGACTTATGTGAGAATGCACATACTCACAGGAGAAGAGATAGTAGACCCTAGTATCTGCTACCATGCATGTTAGCTGCTGAGGGAGGTGTTAGGGCCAAATAACAGGAAAAAACCCTCAGCCACTTGGATGAAAGCCTCACCCTAGTGATGGAGAATAAATGGCATGGATGAAGCAGTGGCTAGATGGTCAGCAGGCTCAGGGGACAATAAAAAGATTCAAAACACATTTTCAGGCAGCAAATCAAGAACATTGTAAGTATATAGGTTCATAGATAAGTACTAGGCTATCTGCCCGAGGGCATTTATAAGCCTAGCCAGAATGTGTTGGCTTTTGCCACCCCCTTAGATTAGTTCCCTGTGCCTCAGTCCAGCAGAGCCATTAGTTCCCTGTGCCTCTGTCCAGCAGAGCCACTGCAGTGATCCATGGGGTAAATTTTCTGTTTTCCATCCACTCGTCAAGGTTTCTCTTGAAGAGTGTTAGTGAGGGGCTCTGCTTAATGTAGACTCGAATCCTGTTCCAAAGCATGGGTAGTCTCTGGGACAGGAATCTATCCCTCCAGCATGTCCTATTTATCATTGTGGTGAGGTTTAGATCCCTAGAGCATGTGCCTCTTGAGGATTTGTTTTTTTTAGGTGGAGCATGTGCATCAATTCTGGGTTGGACATGGCCTTGTATGTCAGGCAGAGATCACCTCTGAGTAAGCGGTATGCAACCGAGTATAGCTGGAGTTTCTTCAGTCGGGCTGCATAGGGAATATGTTTGAGGCCAGTAATCCTGTTGCTGAGGTAATTCTGTGGTCTTTCCAGCTGTTGCAGGTGTTTTGTAAGGTACATCCCAAATGGGGCATTGTACTCTATGATGAGTCTGATGAGTGATGTGTAGAGGGGCACAATAACCTCTTTTGTTCTAGATGCGAACCCTTTTGTGATTAGGTGGGTCACATAGAAGGATTTTCTAACCACCCTGACAATATGATTATCAAAGGAGAGATGACTATCAACTTGGGTCCCCAGATGCCTTATTACATTTTCTGTATTAAGGGGATGACTATGCACTTTTTGGCATTCAGCTTGAGGCCATGATTTTGACACCAGGTATCCGTCTCAGTGAGACCCTTCTGGAGAGGATGTCTGTATCAGCTGGAGAGTCAGTTATGGCCCCCAGTTTGCAGTCGTCTGCGAACTTGGTCAGCCATAGTCCCCCTGTGCTTGCCTGTACCTCTGAGAAGTATATACCGAACAGGAGGGGTCCCAGGACTGAGCCCTGGGGGACGCCACTTGTAACTGGTTTAGAGTTGGACCTAGAGCCTGCAACTCTCACCGTGTGGGTTCTATCCATGAGCCAAGTGGCAACCCATCTTGTGACATAGGGGTTTATGTTCAGGCTGGTGAACTTGTCTATAATACCAGAATGGGGAATGGTTTTGAAAGCCTTTGCGAGGTCTAGGTAGGCTGTGTGGACCTCCTTTCCCTCATCTAAAGCCTTGGTAACTGTCTCAAAGAAGTCCACCAGGTTTAGGAGGCATGATCTGCCCTTAACAAAGCCAAACTGGGTAGGGTCCAATGTTTGAAGGTTCCCAATGTCTCTGTTAATGAATTCCATGATGATGCGCTCCATAGCCTTGCAGACCAGGCTAATCAGGCTTATAGGGCAAAATTCCCGGGATCCGTTGTAGCTCCACCTTTGTGGAGCAGGATAACTGTTGCTGTGCACCACTCTATGGGTGCATAGGCTGTAGAGAGGCTGAGTTTGAACAGTGTGTTTAGGTGAGGGGTTAGTTCATTTTGGAGCTCATGTAAGACACAGCCTGGGACACTGTCTGGTCCCATTGTAGCTGTATTTTTGGGTTTGGATAGGGCTGCTTTTAACCTGTGTGTCAGTGATTGCTGGGGCACTACATTCTTCTGGTATGGTTATGGGCCCTTTAGGGGGTGAGAGGGGGGGTGAAGTTTGCACTAAACCCGTCTGCCAGAATGTTGGCAATATCAGTCAGGTCAGTGTATTTTGTGCCATTCTGCACTAACTCAGAGAAGATCTGAGAGTTTACACTTAGCTTCTTGATATAGCTAAAGAATGCTTTGTGGTTATCTTTAGAGTCCTTGGCAATTTTTCTTTTGAAGCTCGCCTTGGATGATTTTATGAGGGATTGTAGTTTCTTGCTGATACTGATCAGGGATGTCTTTCCTTCTTGGGATTTTACTCTTTTCTGCACTAGTTTCCTCCTTCTGTTGTATGGCTTGTTAATGGCAGGGGTCCACTAGACTGGTTTCCTTTTCTTGGAGGAGTGAGTCTTAGTTTCGCTTGGGATAGCATGATCCATGCATTCTTGCAGGTGCTCATAAAGTGCTTTTGTAAGAAATTCAGCAGCTTGGACAGTGGTGTCCTTTAGCATGGGGGCTGTGAACCTTTCCACCTCGGTCTTAAGTAGCGTGAAGTTTGCTTTTGAAATGTTTTTCACGGTGGCTTTCTTGATTGGGGGAGGGGACGGAATGTGGATATCCATGCTGATTAGTCTATGGTCTGATCTAACCAGCAGGCGTTTGACCTCCGGTGTAGAACACCGGTTGCCCATGTTGGTGATGACCAGGTCCAATATGTTGTCACCTCTGGTGGAGGTGTTGACCAGTTGATCCAGGGCGTTCAAGTGTATAAATTCTAGGAAGCGTTGGGCAAGGGAGTTAGTATTTGAGTAATTCTCCCAGTTAATGTTTGGGTAATTGAAATCACCCAATATTAGGGCATTTGATAGGACCTTCATATTTTCCAGTGTCTCCCAAAATGCAGAATGAGGGTCCTGGGTCTGTAGCAAGCTATAATTTGAATTGCAGTTTTGCCCATTGTTAGTTGCACATGGATGATCTCTGAGGCATTGTGCTCTGCCACTAACCTGGAGGTGTGGGTATCCTTTATGAATATAGATACACCCCCACCTTTTGTGTTTCGGTCCGGGTTCTGTGGCCGAAAAGTATGGTATGAGTTATGGCCTGGTAGTGCTGGGGTAATCTCTGGGGTGCTCTCTGGAGCCTTAAACCAGGTTTCTGTTACTGCATAGATATTGATGTTCTCCATACTGAGGAGTGCCCTGACTGCATGCATTTGAGGTTTAGACTTCTGGCGTTGATTGGCATTACCCTCAGTTTTTGGTTACTTGTGTTATATTCCACTGGGTGATGATTGGAAGTCTTTATCAGATGTCTGCTATTTCTACAGTCCATCTGTCCATCTGTGGTAAATATCCAGTATTCTGTTTCTGTTTCTCTTGGCTGGATTTCACTGCTCAGTGTCTTGCTGAAAATGTGTACTGTCCCCTTGTGACTGAACAGGCAACTGTTCTGGTCTGCAGTGTTTATAACATTTCATCTATGCATGTTTGTGTTTTATCTTTCTTTAAAGATTCTGGACTCTGTGTGGTATCAAGCATTGACCTGTGTTTGGCAAAATTAAGTCTGATCTGACAGTCATCAGTAGCTGCACTAATGACCTGAAGTTGTCTGATGCATGATTCATATATTCAACTATAACATTATATTTCCATAATAGCAGGAAAGACTAAGCCCATCCAGCCTCCACTTTAAGGGCAATTAACATTCTAACTCCTCCTCATCCTCATTTTTGCATTATACTTTCCCCACTCATCTCATGCCCTCTTAAATGACTGCCTTTCTGCCAACCATTTCAGGACTCCATTCCATGGATCCACAACCCTGTCTGTGAAAAAGCACCCTTTGTAGATGCAGCTAGTAGCTGGTTTCTGCAATCCCTGCTTGTATCCTGTCCTCCTTCTATTGTTCCTCATTCAGGATGACCTTTTAACATCTCCATGACATGATCTTGTGCTTCGTCATCATGTCTTCTCTAGCTATTGTAGTCTATACTGTTAATAGCTCCAGCATCTTTAGTTTCTGGTCATACCCATTCCCCTCCATACCATGCACCCTTCCGCTGCCTTTCTTCTGTATTTTTTCCAGCATTGTGATGTTCTCTCTCCTTGTGTGGCTTCCAGAACTGCATTCAGTGCTTAAGGTATAATTCCCTGGCAGAGCAGGAACATTGCATCTTTACTTCTGGAGTGTACTCTATAGAGGATGTATCATGCCTTTCTGTTAGTTGCTGCCACTGCCATTTCACTTTGCTTTTGATGGTCGATTTGGGGTGTGAGCAGTACCTCTGGTTCTTTTCCTGCTCATTCAATTTCTAAAAACAGCCAAAGGATAAAGTGCCACGATGAAAACACAGAAAATCCAAAAACAAAACTTTTCAGGCAGCACCTTGGTTAAAAAACCAAAAACAATGATGTTTTAAATTAATGCTGATTTGGATGCTGTTGTTAATAAATGTGGTTTTAATGAATATTCTAAAATATACATATTTTATAATATATATATATATTTTATATATATTCTATATATATATTTTTTTACATATAGATATATCTTTTTATATATTTATTTATTGCATTGTACATCGCTAGGTTGATTTTAGCATGGAGTTTAGGAGATGCCTTTATCATCTGCACAATAGCTGTTTAATGTAATGGTTTTTAATTAATTAAGGTATTTTGATTGATTAATTAATGAGTCAAGATGGTTGGCTATAATTCATTGGTCTGACTATATTTAAACACACACACTCTAGCCTTTATCATGTCTGATGAAGCGTTCAAGGAGAACATGAAAGCGCTAACATATTTGCTATATTGTTTTTTTGTTTTTGTACTGTGTGATTAAAGCCTTTTTAACCGTGGTGCTGCCTTGAAAGTTTTCTTTTCCTGCTCAGCTAATTCTTCATATCTGGGGTGTTGTGACCCAGGTGCAGTGTTTCACACTACTCTGAAAAGAACCTCAGATGCCACCTTTCTGTCCGCTCGGGTAGTCTTACCACTTTCCTTAATCTCCCTCTCATACTACATTACTGCATATATCTTTGAGTTATTAGGAAAAGATTGTGTTCTCTGCTACCTCACACAATGTCAAAACAGTTCAGTAGAGTGCATGAATATCCTGATATACTCCTTTAATAACTTTCCTTATTCCGGATATAATTCCTCCTGCCACAGCATTCCATATAATATCCTTCAGGAATAGAGCGGTCTAGTTCCTCAGTCTTGGTCCTCCAAGCCCAGCATCTCCTGTTTCTCTAGCAGCTGCCTTTGTGCAACCAAGTCAGAGACCTTGTTCAAGTGCTGGTATACCCTATCTGCCAGTACTTCCTGTCAGTTCTTGCCATAAAACTGGATGAAGTTGGATAAAATGCTTCTTCTGGCCATGGACTTGTGTTGTTTCCTGAAGACTGTTTCCTCTAAGAAAGCAGATATCTGTTCCCCCATAGTCTCTTAATGACTTTCACTGTCACCTCTGTTGGTGTAGCAGACATTTATTAGCTTTGATTTTAGAAACCCTCCATACAAGGGTACCTTCCTGTATTCCCTGTGTTTTGCCATAATCACTAGCCTCATGGTTATTTGTTGCTATGGTAACTGGAATTCCCATACTCATGAAAGTGACTCCCAGAACAACAAGGCTGAATATGCAAAAGCAAACACCATTTACTAAGTCTGAGTTCACTGTATGTTAGAGTACTCCCCTTTATCTGAAGTGCAGTAGTCTCACATATTTATGTAGCAGGGGTATGAGACATGTGGGGGGGGGGGGTTGCCTCCCTGCAAATAGAGATTTTTGCAATGTGTTATTTTCCCTTCCATTTGCTATTTAGTTTTTGTAATTACAAGAGGACCTGTAGTTAAATTGGCCTTCCCCCTTTTTTATTTTTTACCTCTTCCACAAACTCTTCTCCTTCAGATTTATTTCTGTTTTGGTACCATCTTGCACCCCTTTGGTGTTGATCCCCTCATCATACAAATCCTCAATCAGCTTCTTTTCCTTCTCTACCCTGGATCTTGGAGTCTCCCAGTCTGCTCTTGGCAAAATCAAACCCACTTCCTCCTTACTGCACACCATTATTCTCTCCTCCACTCTCTGATCCTTCTCTGTTAATGCATTTGGGAGCAGGAATATTCTACCAATCTACCAGCATTCTCCTCTTCTTCTACCTTAATCATTTATGTCAGAGTTTCTTGCTTTTGTTCTATGAAAAATAAAGAATATAGGCAGGAAAAAATAAGTATGAAAGAAATTAGAAATGAGGTCCTTCTTTCAGTCTGCCAGTTGGCGCAGAGTGCTAATGCTGCAAGCTGTAGTTCCTGTGATGCAAAGTTTGATTCCCACAACCTTTATTTGTCAACTCTAACCTTGAGCAAGTCTTGTAACTAGACAGTGCTTTGGGGAAAATGGAAGTTTGAGCTAGGCTCCTCTATGGTACCCTGGACTGCCAGCCTAGTAACTACCTGTGAGGGACTTCTTCTTCTTTCAGCTGTTCCTGTTTGGGGACACCACAGTGGATCATCTGTTTCTGTTGCTTCCTGTCCTCTGCATCTTGCTCTGTCACACCAACCACCTGCATGTCCTCTCTCACCACATCCATAAACCTTATCTTAGGCCTTTCTCTTTTCCTCTTACCTGGCAGCTCCATCCTTAGAATCTTTTTCCTAATATACCCAGCATCCCTCCTCAGCACATGCCCAAACCAGTGCAACCTCACCTCTCTGCCTTTGTTTCCAAACTGTCCAACCTGAGTTGACCCTCTAATAAACTGATTCTTAATCCTGCCCATCCTCATCACACCCAATGCAAATCTTAATGTCTTTAACTCTGCCACCTCTGGCTCTGACTCCTGTCTTTTTTTCAGTGCCACCATCTCCAGCCCATATAACATAGCTGGTCTCACTACCTTCTTGTAGATCTTCCCTTTCACTCTTACTGGTACCCGTCTGCACAAATCACTCTTCTCTACCCACTCCACCCTGTCTGTACTCTCTTCATCACCTCTCCTCCACACACACCATTACTCTGAACTGTTGATCCCAAGTATTTAAAGTCATCCACCTTCGCAACTCTACTCCCTGCATCCTCACCATTCATCTGTCCTCCCTGTCATTCACACAAATATATTCTGTCTTAGTCCTGCTGACCTTCATTCCTCTCCTCTCTAGAGCATATCCCCACCTGTCAAGGGTCTCCTTAACTTGTTTCCTACTCTCACTATAAATCACAGTGTCATCCGCAAACATCATAGTCCACGGGGACTCCTGTCTGATCTCATCTGTCAACCTGTCCATCACCATTGCAAATAAGAAAGGTCTCAGAGCTGATCCTTGATGTAATCCCACCTCCACCTTAAACACATCCGTCACTCCTACTGCAGACCTCACCACTGTCACACTACCCGCGTACATATCCTGTACCATTCTTACATACTTCTCTGCCATTCCCAACTTCCTCATAAAATACAACTCCTCTCTAGGCACCCTGTCATATACTTTCTCTAAGTCCACAAAGACACAATGCAACTCCTTCTGACCTTATCTATACTTCTTAATCAACACTCTCAGAGTAAACATCGCATCTGTAGGGCTCTTTCTTGGCATGAAACCGTACTGCTGCTCAATAATCATCACCTCCCTTCTTAACCTAGGTTCCACTACTCTTTCCCATAACGTCATGCTGTGACTGATCAGTTTTATCCCTCTGTACTTACTACAGCTCTGCACATCAGCCTTATTCTTAAAAATCGATGTAAAAATTATATGACGTCTTCCTGTTTGTTTCTGCTGTTACTTGCATTTACATACATGCATACCACAGTTCATTTAACTATTTATTGTAATCAACTAGTCTTATTACTGTATTATACTGAGTACAATAAATACACAAAGATAACTGTTTTGGTTACTACACTTTACTTTCACATTTCCTTTTTAGATCTACAAGCATGCAACACAGATGCTGTCAGCTCTCTTTGGCAAATACCCAAATCTTGTTTATGCGCAGTCATATTTATACCAAAAGGTCTGATATTTTTCTCAAAGTCTGATGTATAACAGTTCATGTTAAGTTGTCTATCTCACCTTCATTCTTGCTGGATGGGTTCGGAGCCGACCTCGCCACTCTAAAAGCTCGAGAGTTGGTTCCACCGGCTCGAGGCTCCCCTTATATCCCACAATGCTAGGCGAGAGTTACCTCAGATCTCATTTGCCGCTACAGCTTCGAGGTTGGTTGTTTCTACCGGTTCCTGGTGAGTACTTTTTTCTAGTTGAAATTAGTCTTTAAAAACCCCTTTAGTTTAATATTTTTACTTAGTTTAGAGTAGGTTAGAAATCTTTTATTCCCTACCCAAAAAATTTCCGTTTCTTTCCCCAAGAACCTTTGGTTCTTCCCTCGGGCCTATAGGCCTTTCCTTCCCTAGTGGAGAGTGTGTGTTTTATTATAGTTTAAAGTACTATTACTACTTTTATTGTATTATCTGACAGGGTATAACTAGTGTGTTTGTGTGTGTGTTTGTGTACACCTGTTCAGACAAAATGTCTAAAGAAGCAAAGGTCTCATTCAAGAAGTGTGATGCGTGCTGTCAGAAAATGTCTCTGACAGACGCTCACACTTCTTGTGTCTATTGTCTGGGGCCTTTGCACCTGCAGGACTCCTGTGCTGTGTGCCATGGCTTCAGCCCCAGGGTCCTGCAGGAAAGAAAGAATAAATTAATTCTTAGAGGCTTACTCAAGCCAGAGGATTCCCTGTCTGTTTCAACAGGAAGCCCTCTAAGGCATCTAGGTCTTCGCTCCGCAACTGAGCCGAGACCTAAGGTTTCTCAACCTTTGCCTTCATCGGCTCGGCTGGAGCCGATAAGTCTCAGTCCACAGTTTCTGTGGCCCCTCCGGAGCCGAGGTAATAAGTTCCGTGTCGGCTCCGACCAGACCTTCGGAGCCGACAACTAGGAAGAGGTCCAGGTCACCATCTCTTGGCTCCGTTCATTCGGCTCCAGGATCTCCCCTGCTGTCTGAACGGAGCCAAAGGTCTCACTCCCCTAGGTCATCGAGGCTGTCGGATCATGACCTTCAGAGGGTAGTGAGTCGACTACTTAAGTCCGAGGCACTGGCCCAGATGCTTCAGAGCCCAACTCATCAGTCGATGCCTGCCCCGGTCCATCAACATATTCCTCCTTCGACTCTCATGAGCTCGGAGCTGGGTCGTGTCGGAACCGATACTGTGATTGCGTCGGAGCCGATACAATTGTCTTCGGCTCCGTCATCGGCTCCGTTTTCTTCCTTGGAAGAATCTCGGCGCCGGACTTCCCTCGTCGGCTCCGAGGGGGTGAGTGGCATTGGACCCTTGTCCGACCCCCCTCTCGGGCTTCGGCGCTGGTGAGTTCGGCTCCAACATCGGCCTCGGAGCCATCACTGTCGGTGCCGAGGGGGGTTCTTAGCTTCTCGGAGCGGGGACCTCTGGCTCTGCCTGACAGGGGTGCATTCGAGGTCATGCGGAGTGTGTTAGAGCCTGGCTCTACTCCATAGTCGGCTCCGTCGGCCCCTCCCTCTATGGTGCCTCAGGCTAAGTCGACTCACTCCCTCATCCCGGACCGCAGAGAGCCAGCTCCTCAGGAGCCCCTGTGGGATTTCATCCTCTTCGAGGCCTCTCCTGATTTGGCAGAAGAGCCGCCTCGGAAGAGGAAGTGTAAGAGGAAACACATTGACTCACCTGAGTCCATCACGTCAGACACAGATTTGGATGATTCTGAGGGTTCCCCCCGTTCCCCTTCTGAAGATGTCTCATTTGCAGACATTCTGGAGATCCTGAAACAGAGGGGAAATTGGCCAGCCCTCAACCCTTCGGAGGACGAATCTGTGTATCTTGAGGCGTTGGCTCTCGCCCTTCCACCTCCTGGGTGTCCCCCTTGACCCCCTCATGCAGGTGGTTGCTAAGAAGGCATGGACGGCTCCTGATTCAGTGGACCCCACTCCCAGGAGACCCTCTAAGTTCATAACAGCTCCAGCAGACAAACAATTTTTAACAAAAGGAGTTTCTGTGGATGCTATGGTGGTAGCTGCTGCCACAAAGAAGGAACTAGCTGATCCTTCAGTACCTGTCCATCCACTTAACAAGGAATCTAGGTCCATGGATAGGTGGAAGCGGATGTTTTCCTCAGCGACATTTACCATGCGTCTGAATTACCTGTGCCATTTCACTCGTCTTCAAAGGGACTTGATCAAAGAAGCGAGTGAAATGTTAAAGGATCCTACAGCTGCGGGTTTCCAAGACAAGATGAACACGCAGCTGGCTACCCTTAATTCCATAACCAACTCCTCCATGCGCCTTCTTTCTTACGCTGCTGATGGAGCGAGCAGAGCCGCAGGGACAGGTGTAGCCTTACGGCACGCCTGGATGCGGCTATGCAATTTTGGACCCTTTCAAGACGTCTTTCACAAACTCCCCTTTGATGGATCATCTCTTTGGTCCTCAAGTGAAAGAAACCCTGACTAGGTGCGAGACTGATGGCAAGACCCTTTCTGCCGCCGGAGTCCGTTTTCAACTCCTTCTAGGCCTTACCCCAAGGGCTAGAAGGGTGGAAAGATGTGGTTCAACAATCTCAAGGGACTTCGCCTGATGCACAGAGTCGCTTTCCCACCAGAGGCAGAGGGGAATAACAATGGTAGACGCCGCCCTAGGGGGGGGGTCCGCAGAACCAGGGCAATCGAAGCCTTCCCTGACAAGCCCTTTCAGCATCCCTGAGGTGTTGCCCGACTGCCCATCTTCGGAGGCAGTCGGGGAATCACTGTACCCAGAAGCCTGGCTATCCCTGACTCAAGACAAATGGGTACAGTCCATCATTTCGAAGGCTATTCTATCCCCTTTCTTCGCTTTCCAAATCAATCAAAAAATCCCTTCCAGATGTTCCACCGCTCAAAGGGATCTAGCAGCTTTGGAAATTTCAAAACTGCTTGCAAAAGAGCAATTCAGCCAGTGCCAGCAGACCAACAAGGATCCGGAATCTACTCAAGGTTCTTTTTAGTTCCAAAGAAAACAGGGACTGGAGACCGATATTGGATCTCAGTGTCTTGAACAAATCAGTCAAGAAAACAAGATTTCGGATGGTCACGCTGCAGTCCATCCTTCCCCTTTTGGGCAAAGGAAACTGGATGTGCTCTATAGACCTTCGGGATGCGTACTATCACATAAAGATGAACAGACGCCCAGAAGATTCCTCCGCTTCAGGCTGGGAACCAGTCATTTTCAGTTCAGGGCCCTGCCCTTTGGTCTCACCACTGCCCCGGTGTTTACCAAATGCATGGCAGTGGTAGCTTCTCACCTGAGACGACAAGGATTCCAGGTGTTTCCGTATTTGGACGACTGGCTCCTCACAGCTCCCACCAAGCATCTCCTTCTGATGGCCAGAGATTACACTTTTCGTTTGTCAAAAGCTGGGTATTTCAATAAATTGCGAAAAGTCTGTTTTGTCGCCTTGTCGTACTATTACCTACATAGGCGCAAATCTAGATACAACAGACATGTCTGCAAGGCTAACACATCAAAGGATATCAGACATTCACAAATTGGTATCACTCCTTCTCAACAACAACAGAATCAAAGCCAGGTTAGTTCTAAAGGTGTTGGGAATTATGGCAGCGGCCATACCTCTCCTTCCATTAGCCAGATACCACATGCGGATCCTTCAGTGGATGCTTTTTACTCAATGGTCATATCAGGAACTTCCAATGTCTCACACCATTGTGATCACGCAGGCGCAAAGCATCTCATGTGGTGGATGTCTTCCCCATCTCCTGTCGGAAGACCTTTTGTTCCACCTCCTCCGGTTGCTACACTGACAACGGATGCCTCCCTGATCGGGTGGGGGCATTATCAGGGCAGGACAGTCCAGGGCACATGGCAACCAAACGAATGCCACTTGCACATAAATGTTCTGGAGATGAGAGCAGTGCTTTTAGCGTTGCAAGCCCTTCAAGACTCTCTTCCCTTGGGAACAATTGCAATCCAGACAGACAATATGTCTGTAGTGTGGTACATCAACAAACAAGGCGGAACCAGATCATATCCCCTGTGTCGAGAAGCACTCAGACTGTGGCAATGGGCGATTTCTTCTCAGCGTTTCTGATAGCAACGCACATCCCGGAAGTCCAATCATATTGCGGACAAGTTGAGCAGAGCTATTCTCATGCCTCACGAGTGGTCTCTGAAAGACTCTGTAGTGAGAGAAATTTTTCTCAAGTGGGGTCAGCCTTGCTGCGATCTTTTGCTACTCCCCAAAACAGCAAGTGCAGAGAATATTTCACTCAATTCCCTTTACCAGGCTAAGTCAGCAGACACTATCTAGTCCAAGTTTGGCCCGGGACTTCTGTATGCATTTCCACCTTTCCCACTGATCTCTCAAGTAATTCAGAAAGCTATCGCTCAGAAGGCCTCATTGATCCTCATTGCTCCTTACTGGCCTCGACAAGTGTGGTTCCCCTTTCTACATCGTTTCTCTTGGAGCGACCGTGGAATCTGGACCTAGTTCCAGATCTTTTGATCCATCAGTCGGGTCAGTTTCATCCCTCCCTCTGAACCTCACTGCTTGGTTCCTCCAGTTCCAACCTTAGCCAGGCTTCCTCAATTATCTCACTCTGTTAGAGATATATTGATAGCTTCCCATAAATCTTCCACTAGGAAGATTTATTTGAGTAAGTGGAAACGTTTCACATATTGGGCTCAAAGAAAGGACATAGATCCTTTCACCGCTTCCATCCAACTAGTCCTTGATTTTCTAGCTGAACTCTTCCATGCAGGTTCATCTCCTTCTACACTTAAAGTTCAATTGGCAGCTATTTCTAACTTTCATGTGGGTATTTCTGAATCTGCCCTAATGTCCCACAAACTCTGCAAAGCCTTTTTGAAAGGAGTTTTTCTTCTCAGACCTCCTATAAGAAATCCTCCTTCTCCTTGGGACCTAAATTTAGTTCTTGCTTCTTTGATTCTTCCCCTTTCGAACCTGCAGCTTCCTGTTCCTTAAAATTGTTATCATGGAAAACTCTTTTTCTGGTAGCTATTACATCAGCTAGAAGAGTTTCAGAGCTTCAAGCACTCAGTTGTCGTCCTCCTTATCTTTTGTTTCATAAGGACAGAGTATCCTTACGAACTAACCCGTCCTTTTTGCCTAAGGTGGTCTTGACATCAAATCTAAACCAAAGCATAGACCTCCTGTCTTTTTCCAGAGTATTCCAATAGGTCTGAACAAAAATTACATTGCCTGGATGTTCATCGTCAATTGAGGTACTACTTAGACAGAACAAAACAATTCAGAAAATCTGATCAGCTGTTTGTCTCCTATGCGGAAAGCAGAAAGGGACTTTCAGTTTCAAAGGTATCATTATCCAGATGGCTAACATCTTTGATTTCCCTGGTATATGAAATTAGACAACAAAAATTGCCTGATAAACCTAAAGCCCATTCCACCAGAGCTTTGGCTACTTCTTTAGCCTTCCAAGACAGACTGCCTATTGACACCATTTGTGCAGCGGCTACTTGGGCTACTCCTCACACTTTTATTTCTCATTATAAGTTGGATTTAGCTTCTAGGCATAGAGCTAATTTTGGTTCCACTGTTCTCAGGAGTCTGTTCCGTTAGGCCACAGGGACAAGGTGCTAGGGACGCGGTCCCATCCAGCAAGAATGAAGGCGAGATAGACAACTTAACATATAGAAGTTATGTTCTTACCATAACGTTCCATGTTAGTTGTCTTCTTCTCGCTTCTTCTTGCATCCCACCCTCCTTCCCCTGGCCTGGACAGACCTAGAGGAGTTGTGATCGTGACCTCTCTTTCTACCACCTCTTTCTTAGGCATATGCTGTTCTGCATATTTCCTGGATCAGGATGTAGGTCACCCTTCTTTCTTCCTGTTGTTAGAGGTGGACTCTGTTTAGAGTTATTCTGTTACTATTATAAGCTGGGGTTAGCTTACAAATGAGATCTGAGGTAACTCGCCTAGCATTGTGGGATATAGGAGCCTCGAGCCGTGGAACCAACTCTCGAGCTTTTAGAGTCGGCTCACCCATCCAGCAAGAAGAAGGCGAGAAGAAGACAACTAACATGGAACGTTATGGTAAGAACATAACTTCTATTTTCTTTGTATAAGAGTTTTTCTTTGTTCTTCTAATTTATGATTTGTCATTGATTTAAGCTCGGTGGTCCAAGGAAACTCAGTTATCTGAAATGTGGTGTTCCAGCACTATCTGATGTTCCAACTTTATTTTGCTTGATGTTACATCTCTTTACTTCGTTGATGTCCTTCCAGCTGCCATCAGCGCAGTTATTTTTACAGACTTTGTTTCTCAATAACATACTCCTTTACATGGATGTCAAAATCTAATAAGCTATGCCAGCACACTTACTACTCTTTATTTTTCAGCATTTTATACTATTTTAAAATTAACCCTTTATATTTTATATCATTTTTGCAGCTTTTTATTCAAGCTAATAATCATGCTAGCAACAGTTTGAAAAGACAGTGTATACTAAAATTCTTTCAGTTTTTTTTATTTGTTTGAGGAACGGACTAAACTTCAGTTGAAGAAAAGATGGCAACTTGTGCAACTCTTTGTAACCTGCAGCATATAAAACAATTCCAAGCTGTCATTATTATTATAACCCCTAAAATTATTAACACAGGATGTATTAACCAGTTTAACAATTTGGTCCCAGATGATGACCATCCTTTGAATATGTCTCACCAATTATGGGCAGTGTCAGCTTCTGTTTTTGTCTTTTACTTTTAACACTGGGTTATTTGAAAACACACATACAAACTGTGGTGTCACTTTAACAAACCTTTTGAAATTTGAAGGCAATATTCTCTATTTATGCAACATTTTGTTAAATTTAGATACATTAGTACTAAATTGCAATCTGTTTATCAAAGATACTTGTAATGACTTACTTTCAATGTGCTTGTAAATGTACAATCTGTGACATATCTTGTTTTACTAATTTTTTATATCAAGCTCTTTTAAATCTGCATTTGGTATGTTTAAAATCTGGAAATGTAATACTGAAGTACAATATTGTTTTTTTGGTATTGTTGTCCTATCAAGTGGATAGTATTTTTGCCATTTGATCTGTATGAAGTATTGGCCTGTTACTCAAAATGGTAAGTGTTTTAACCCATGGTCCATTTTTTTGTATTACTGTGTTGTTTATACAAATAAACAGAGTATTGGTAGAAATCATACCCCTTTTCCCCCTGTTGAGTTTATTCTTATTTTTGTGTTATTGTTTACACACTGTAACATTTTTTGCATGATGTCTTCCCTTGTCAGAACTGTTACATTTTTGAGATAATGTACAGCATCTAATAGAGATACTGAAATGTTTATGTCAGTCTGTGATTCTTTTTTATGTTTATGTATGCCTGACCTTGTTTAGCTAACCATGCAGTTATATTTGTGTTAAATGTTATTCTCCCAAAGGTACATGCTGTAAGCTTTTTACAACATAAATTGTCTTGTGTTTTGTTTTGTGTAGCATTTTCCTAACTAAGTTTTATTAAGGATGCAAATGAAATTCAGATGTCTGTGGTGAATGCTGCATGCCTTGTCTCGCAGCTGCATTTTTATCTATAGTCCTTGAAGCATGTTCCACACACTGAACATTCAGCTTGTCTCAAGCTGTACCAGAATATATGTATGCTACCAAACAGAAATACATATAACTAACTATATTATTTCAACATATATTATAGCAACAGATGTGTATATGCATCTAGCTAGCAAATAGATGTGCACATGCATTTATACATTTTTAAACATATCTATCACTGTATACATTCCCTCTGTTTTATTTTAAATAAAAACTGTCTACATTAGTATGTACTTTTTAGTTAAGTTATGTTGCTATTAACTAGAAAGACATTGAGAAACAAAACCTTTAGTTTTCTTTTACTACAGCAACTTAACACAGTTTAATATTGTCAACACAATGATGACAACCATTACTATTAGACCTGGATTAATCTGAATATGACTCTATACAGTGATGTCCTATACAGTAATGTATTGACAATGCTTGAGAATTTTATTGCAAAGGCATTGCAGTCTTGTTTTTGAAAAAAACACATATGTCACAAATGTCAAGCTTGGACTTGTTACTCTATACATATAACACTTAAATGCAAACTTGTCTATTTACATAGATAAACCATTTACTATATACTGTACAGAATATACTTGCTTGTACAGATTGGTTTTGCATTTGTATGTACATGGCTGTAATGTACACTCAGTCTAGTTTTTATACTTAGCATTAAACTGAAGCTTGCTAATTACATCACTTGAAATATTAAAATGTATTTTTGGTATTACCACTTTGCACTTTTATATGAGTCCCTTTTGCAGTACTGTTTACACAGTTAGTGTAAAACTGAAAGCATGCCCTTCCCCCTGTAGTATACATCATTTTATTACAGCATTGTTTATTTGCTTTATGCTGTGAGAATTAAATGTCTGCTTGCCTTTTGACTGTTACCTAAACTGTGACACTTTGGTCTTACACATTTGCTTATTTTTTGGCAATTTTGAAAAACAGAAAATATTTTTATAAAGCTTTTGCTGTTGCCTATACTGTCAAAGTTGTAGTTGGAATTATTTTTAGCCATTTTGAAAAGATGTTTACTGTTACTACTAACTATTCGTACCCTCCCTTTTTGTAAAGGGACCTGCATAATTTAACTGCATACTATAGCCCATGTACTGACTGTATTCGTAGTATTTACTTGCAAACAGATTATTAATGACATGTATGCACAAGTATGACATCTTATTACAATTAACAAACAGGATTTGTGTAGACTTTTGTGCTTTTTGCTTAATGCTGTATGTGAATACTTAACAATAATGTTTTAGAAAAACGTAAGCCATTTGGCCTGGTGACCAGTCTTATTTCCTTGACCTTATAAATTTCAGTACCAATAACATTTTATCTTATGCAACATTCCTTGTAACTACTCATTGCAGCCTGGAAAGATTTGAGCTCACATACTTTTTTCTTTGTGCGCATTCCAGACGCTTAACCCATCACCCCTTTAGCACTTACTCGTACCTTCAGTCATTTGTTAATACACTTGCAACTTGATATTAGAATGCAGTTGCAATAAACATTAACTTGCTTAACTATGCATAATATTGTTTTTGAATACTGTTTTTGCTGGAGTCTGTGCTATTTTTTATGCTATCATACGATTACAAAATATTGTAAGAAACAAAAGAGATATTGACTTAACTAACATGTTTAAAACAAACATATTTCTATGATTTACATTTGCTATCATTTGCGTGTTGCTGCACTTTAGGTGAAAAGAAAATAAATGCATATCAGTCTTGTGACGTCAGGTCTTTTCTGCGTTTAACTACTCTTGTTTGATTTCTATGCCTAGAACTGTTTTGTTATTTTAAATGGTTTGAAAATTACTATTTAATGCCTTGCTTTAACTGAATGAAAGTTTGTGCTGTGTACCCTTAACCATTTTCAAAAGGTAGAATAGTACATCGTAAATTATTTGTTATCAGCGTAGTTAACTGCTATTGCTTGAACTCTTTACTAACCAGATTATATTTGTCAGTATTCTGTTCTGCTGACTTTAAAGCTCTTATGCACTTTTGAAAAAGTGTTTGCATATGTTGTCCGAACTTTTTGAACTCACTCTGACTGTGTCTTAGAAGTTTATTAAATCTTTTTGTCAATTTACCATGAACTTCATCTCTGTTCTTATCTGTTTTGTAATGTACAGTGGTTTTATGCCACTTTTGTCTAGCAAGATGTACAGAAGATTTTTTAAATAACTGACTTGACTGATATTGTAACTCTGAAATTAACATTTTACATGTGGTGACAGGACATAATACATTTGGTTGTTTACCATGACTTTTATGACATTGCACACAGAAAGCAGTTTCATATATCTTGCACAATTAACGTTTACTGCCATACAAATGATATTGCTGTTTAAGATACCAGTCAAACGTACATAAATCATTGACATGAACTTTATCATGTAAAGTACTGCATGTGCTACAGTTATGTTTATACCAATCTTTAAATTCTGACCATGCATGTACTGGACTATTATTACTGTCTACCTGTAAGGTAGTTTTTACATTTAATACTTTTTTGTCTAATGGCATCCATGGTGTAGAATGAGAAACAAAAAGAGAATTATCAGTTTCTGTGTGGAAGGTGGCCAAATTTTCCATCGAGAAAGCGTGGAAAGTCCCTTGTTGATTCTCTGAAAAGGCGGTCAAACACAGCCGGCAGATTCAGTTGTATAAATGTGCAGGACCTGTGGAATTTGCAGAGATGCACTGTTCTGCTACTGGATACTGTACAGAAGAAGGAGGCAAACATTTTCACTGGAATGGAACGTATTAACTGAATAAAATAAAAAAAGAAGCTGTAGTTGTCACAATAAGAAACCATTCGGTCCGTCAACTGTGGCTCGCCATTGAAAAAATTATATGATGTCTTCCTGTTTGTTTCTTGCTGTTACTTGCATTTACATGCATGCATTCCACAGTTCATTTAACTATTTATTGTAATCAACTAGTCTTATTACTGTATTGTACTGAGTACAATAAAAACACGACGATAACTGTTTCAGTTAATACACTTTACTTTCACATTTCCTTTTCAGATCTACACGCATGCAACACAGATGCTGTCAGCTCTCTATGGCAAATACCCAAAGCTTGTTTATGCACAGTCATATTTATACCAAAAGGTCTGATATTTTTCTAAAGTCTGATGTATAACAGTTCTTTCTTTGTATAACAGTTTTTCATTGTTCTTCTAGTTTATGATTTGTCCTTGATTTAAGTTCTGTGGTCCAAGGAAACTCAGTTATCTGAAACATGGAGTTCCAACACTATCTGATGTTCCAACTTTATCTTGCTTGATGTTACATCTCTTTACTTCGTTGATGTCCTTCCATCTGCCATCTGCTCAGTTATTTTTACAGACTTTGTTTCTCAATAACATACTCCTTTACATGGATGCCTAAATCTAATAAGCTTTGCCAGCACACTTACTACTTTTTATTTTTCAGCATTTCATACTATTTTAAATTAACCCTTTATATTTGTTATCATTTTTGCAGCTTTTTATTCAAGCCAATAATCATGCTAGCAACAGTTTGAAAAGACAGTGTATACCAAAACTCTTTCAGTCGGTACCAAAACACTTCTCCTCCACTCCTCAGGCATCCTCTCACTTTTCAAGATTTTATCAAACAATCTGGTTAAAAACTCCACTGCCATCTCTCCTAAATACCTCCATGCTTCCACAGGTTTGTCATCTGGACCAACAGCCTTTCCATTCTTCATCCTCTTCGTAGCCGTCCTTACTTCCTCCTTGCTAATCTGTTGCACTTCCTTATTCACTGTCCCCACATCATCCAACCTTCTCTCTCTCTCATTCTCTTCATTCATCAGCCCTAAAAAGTACTCTTTCCATCTGCTCAACCCACTCTTCTCGATTGTGAGTATGTTTCCCTTATAATCCTTTATCACCCTAACCTGCTGCACATCTTTCCTAGCTCTGTCCTTCTGTCTAGCTAATCGGTACAGGTCCTTTTTGTCCCTCCTTCGTGTCTAGTGAGGGTGCTTACCGTAGATTCTGACGCCACATGTTCCCTTGAGTTCTTCCACCTCTTTGAGCTTGGTTTTGATTCCCTCCTTTAGGTAGATAGTTACAAGGCTCTACCCATCAATTCTATGTCATTCCTGAGCAACCCACACTCAGGCACTTCCATTCCACATCCCACCCCTTTTTGTCATACCCCATCTTACTGAGTTATTAGCTTTGCCCAGTTTCCCTTGCTGCATCATTGCTTGCAGCCCCTCTAGCTTTTAGAAGAGTTTTGTCAAGAGTTTCTTGTTTTTATAGTATAGAATTAAGAATACAGGCAGGTAAAAATAAGTATGAAAGAAATGAGATATTAGGATTGTCTTCCAGTCTGTATGTAGAATCTGAACTGGATGTTACCTTATGGAATGACTCCAGTAAAGACTAGTCTCTAATGCAAACAGTAGGATAGTAGGCTGTGGTATGTATGAATGTTTATATCAAGAAGAAACTATTGCTCTCATCTGTTTTTGAATGTTCTGTTAAGATTTTTGTAAGCACCCTAGTTGGTGACATATAGAAAATGAAGTGGTCAAAATGTGGTCGATATGAAATTGTGGTATCTGGAGGTTTTAATTTTCCAGAAAGTTTTTTTTTTTGTAATTGTTACTTGGTTTATAATGTTCTTGATGTTATCCATTGAATAGGAGAATTTGAAGTTAGAAGAAAAAAGGTCTTCCATACTGAATGTAAAAGTGGAAAAATACTGTCTTAGAGTAATGACTTTGTTGTATTAGTTTAGAAAAAGGTTGTTGGTATCGTTCTGTCTGTAATAGTTTGTATTTTTTACTCTTGTATGTATTTTTTATGTTAGCCATGAATTATGTATTTGATTTTAATAATTTTCTTTTTTCTTACCAGGTTGCCTGTAGTGTATAATAAAACTACCCAATCTTACTCTGTCACAACTTTTTGGCTTGTTCTCTGACCATTTCTTCCTTATGCTTATCCTGAATGGTTATCCTCTTCTGTGTCTATTGTGCTGCTTTTCTCTTTCATCTTAGTTTAAAGGCAGGCTGATAAGATGTATCTCCTGAAACCAACTCTGAGTTTGCAGGCCCTTCTTGGCCAAAATGGAGCCTGCCTCTGGCATAGAGCTAATCTCACTTCTGGTCTCCTCCCATCATTCTAGCAGTCTCAAGCCCTTCAATGGTTTCCACTAACATAGCCAGTCATTACACCTCATAATCTTGTCTTACCTCACTTTGCTGGTTACTGCCACAGGTAACATTTTAAGAATGCTTATTCCTACCCCACCACCATAGTACCTGTCTACTACCTCCATGGTCCTATTTACTACCACCTCATCTGTCTCCTGTGACAGACCATTTGTGCTTACATGCATAACAGTCTGCATTCAACCCTCCCCTTGCTGAACACACTGGTCACTTCCTCCCATGTCTTCCTAAGTCTATGTTGTGAGACTGGTTTCACTATAATCTGGTCTATCCTGTTTTCCTTGTGAAGGCATTTAATACTGTTGGTGGGTTTCCAGTCATATCTGTTGTTTATTCTTCTCAATGAATGTCCTATGCCACTATGCCTCCAGTCTGCAGCATCCCCACACCAGCCCTCATTACTGTTTGTACTGGCTGTTTTCTCTCCTGTGCTTTACCTAATTATTTTCCATCCCTTTTGTACTCTTCATAAAGCCTTCTCCATTGCTTTGACATTTTCATCCACCCTTATCGCTTCCATCTGACCGAGTGCCCTTCCCTGTCCTCTTCCCTTCAGCTGTCCTTCTGGTACTGGTTTCTTAAGGGCAACCTCTGATTCTATCTTTCTTTCATCATTTGCTTGCACCTGTTCTTATATCTTAGCTTAGTTTTTTTATATATCTGCATCTCTCACTTTCTTTCTCCACTTTACTGTGTTCTACACTCCTCTGACAATCTTTGTACATGTCCTCCTCTCTTCTGCCTTTCTGTTCTGCTCCTCATCCCACCTCATCCTGTCTGCTAGCTTCCTCTTGCCTCTGCCTGTACTGTCCCATTCTGCTCACTCTCATCTGACTAGCCAGTTCACTGCCTTCTCTTTCTTCCTTGTTCTCCCAGGGAGCAACCACATTCACCTGCAGATGCCATATTCTCTGGCATCCCAAAGTTTACTATTAATCATGAAAACCAGCAAAACAACTATCTTTTTTACTTATAAACATACTGACAAACAAACATAAAATATTACATATATTTCAACCTTTTACTGAGCCAAATAACTGCACTGCATTCTGAGCACCTCACAGATCTCTATTTCTGCCTGTGTAGCATGCATTACTGACATTGTACTATCTTATTCTAGGATTCATTGCTTCTTCCTTAATCATTGTTGCTATTTTTTATTTGTATAACTTTTTAGCACTTAGCTAGGCCTCTGCAGATGCAGACCTTTCTGTCTGCTTTTGCCTTGTTGAGTAGTGAAGTAATAATTTGAACTAGGCTTTCAGTTTGTACATACTTTGTGAGTATAAATGAATCTACTGTGAAATGAAATACCCCATGCACAGAGCTACATTAAAGGAGTTTGTTACCCTGGGCAACATACCTATTTGGAAGCTCCAAGCTGTCTGTAAACAATCAATTAGTGACAGCTTGTAAACTGTCATATTTTTAAGGTAACAATTTATTAGATAGCTACATTACATTTTATAAACCTTCTGAGCTGTCATTAAGCATGACAGCTCAGAAAGTTGATAAAAATATGCTTATGTAGTAACATAATGACCCATTGATACCTTTGAAAATAATGAACAAGTTGACTATGGTGCCAACAACAAGTTGGCAGGTGAAGAAACTTCCCCCCTCCTTCCTGCCCTTGCTATGCCTGTGCCCACTTACCTAAAATCACTTCATGTTATTTGTACTTGTGTGGTAGAGTATTGTCAGCTTTAATTTTCTCTGGAATATCACATACTATAACAGGCATAGCTTCCATCACTGAAATGATTGCAAAAGTCAACGATATTAAGTTTCTCAACTCAGAATATCTGCAGTAGTAGTAACCAGTAGTAAGATATTTTCTTTACATTGTGTAAAAATATTTGTAGCAAGAACTTGTTTAGCCTATCTGGAATAATACTCAAAATCATCATCTTTGTTTTGAATGTCTTTTCTTAGTGCATGTTAAAATTTGACAACTACATTTTTATTCTATTTATTCATTCCTGGACTTTAAAAATCTGATGTTGTTTCTCTGCGCTTTTCCACACGAGGTGAACAGTATTAATTACATTGAAGCATTTCTTCTTGCTTGTTTTCTTATTTCCAATATGAGTTTATAACTTACATCACCACAGATAGCTGCATTATCTTATGAAGTGGGTACTTTGACCTGACAGTCTCCATTCACTATTGGGAAAGTATTTCTTCATATGTAGTTGTGCATCCATTTCTTTGCCGAATAAATCATCTTTACAACCCAAATGTTTTTTTGACAATGTTACATGCTGCATGATCATGTATATCTGAGTGGGATATGGCTCCTTGTGTCTTATCATTGTAGTGGCAAAATGTGATGATGTAATTGCTAGTGTCTTTCACCAACTAGCTTGTAATGGCTTGTGATTAGATTCCATAGCAACCTTTTTGCTATCTATCTATCTATCTATCTATATATATATATATATATACATATATGTGTGTATATATATATATATATATATATATATATATATATATATATATATATAGGTAAAACATTTACAACCAAAAAGAGTTGCAGAATGCCTTTTTTTCCTACCTGTGCAGTCTTTTTTAGTGTGGTAGTTAGTTACGTTGAAGAATATAATATTGGTCTGCATTCTTGTGAGGCAACTGCTCTTGGAACATTTCATGAAAGATCAGTCATAAATACAGTTATCTAACTTAAGAAATAAGAACACATCTGTGCCTGTCTCTGTAGTAGTATGCTTGATTTGTTGAAGTGCTGTCATGGACTTGTACTATGCAAGCTCACTTGTCTGCTTTAATAACTTTCTGAGAGCTGCTGGGAAGGTAATTAATCATGCCAGGAACAATCTTGGTTTAACTTTGCTTCAGGTATGTCCATTTCTGTAATGGTTCAGACTATCTTAGGTTCTAACTTTATTTCTTCAGGATGAGAACGTAACTAAAAATAAATGACAGTTTGCAGCAGTGACTCTGGTTGTATCATATCTCTATTTTTTGCTATCAGATAGGAGTGTCATCAGTAACAAACACTTTCAAGACCTTCATAGGCCTCTTCTGTTTTTCTTCTGAAACATTTTATACTGAAATTGTACCAAATACAAATATAAAACAATATCTTCATAATGTGGAACAGAGTATAGTGCACATAGTAGATGTACACATGGCAGTTTAGGTGTAAATTCCTCAGACCCAGGTAAAAAGTGACCTCTACATAGCTTTGTTTAAGATACAAAGCTCTGAAAATATTCCATGCTTGTTTATTCTGGGCTTTTCCATAATCCCTAAAGCATTCACCTGGTCTTGTGGCTCTGTGACCTTTGCAGTGATGCCTGATTGTTATAGGCTAAGTCTCCTTTTAAGCAATTACACAGTGCTAATGGAATTTATTATAGGTGGACAGGTAACAGGCATAATTTTGGATCAACAGATAGGGAACATTCACCAGAGAATTGTCCAGTACCTTGGAACACCTCAGCAAATTCTTCCAATGTACTGTGGTCTACACCTGCTTCTGCCTTGCTGACAACCTTAACTTGATTGCATTCATGCCTGAACATGCCTTAAGGGTTGAATTTGTACCCACTGCATGAAACCCATGGATATTTTTCTGCCCTTGTATTGGCAGCTCGTGTTGCGTGAACTCTTTACATACAGCATTTGATCCTTATAACCTGGCGAGTGATCTGTGCTTTCCTTTAGTAGCACATTTGGAAGTAAAGTACAAAAACAGTAACCAGAATTATCTTTACTTGCACCCCTGGTGTCAAGCCTAAAACAGAATATTTTTGAGAACTGCTCTGCACTGTTGCACAGACTTGATTTGGAGATTTGCCTTGGCACCTTTTTGCTGCTGAAGTAACACACAGCTGTTTCCTTTACTTTTGTCTGTGTTTTGCAGTGCATGAATCAGCCTTTTATTTTTCATAGGAGTGCACTACTTACTATCAGAGAACCTTTTGTAGTTTGAGTTTTTGTGTTTTAGGGATACTTATGTGGTATTGTCCTCTTTTGAACAAGATAATAAATCCACAGGCAGACCACCAACCTTCACAAATTTTCTAGTTTATTAGGTTTTACTTTCTACTTGGGACTTTTAAAGACATTCTAGACTCTAATAGGGCTTGTATTAGGCATCAGCATAAAAGGCCTGCTATGGAGAAAGCATCTAGATGACATACACAAAGGTGTGTCCTGCATCAAGCATGCTGTATATGATAAATGTGGATCAAGGAAACCACAGTTTATTGTGAAGTGTTATGATTTTACTTTCTAAGAATTTTGCTAGAATTTATTTTGCTAGAATTTTGTCTGTTGTAATGTTGTAGAAATATGTATATATAGGTTTATTATCAAAATGTGGAACGGCACTTACATGAAACTAGAATGTACAAATGCATCTTTTCCAGTTTCCGTAACGTTGTTCTGAAAATGTTTGAATTTACATTAGTGAATGGTAGTGTACATTTGCTAATGTGTATTTGACTTCTGATAACAGATTGCATTACATTGGGGATCAGGAAATTTACCCTTTTTCTCACTGTACTGCGATATTGGAGTTGGAATATATAATTTGCAGGAGATGTGGGGGTGCAGGGGGGCTTGCTCCCTGAAAAACTGTAAAGATGTGCTGTAGACATGCAATTCTTATGTCAGCTTCAGCACAAATGCCTGAGGGTCTGACGTCAACTCCTGACATTCTGAATGTGGTTGAATATGAAAGTCATGGTGATGATTTTTGACATTCCATTAAAGCGACATTGCCAAATTCAGAATGGCAGCTCAATTAAGTAGATTTTTTTTTGATTTTCAACTTTTTGATAGTAAACTATATACATATATATATATATATATATATATATATATATATATATATATATATATATGGGCCTACTTGAAAACACTGACACCCCAAAACACCGACGATGAGAACACCGAGACCGGAAGATCGAAAGCTGAGATGACCGACAGTTTAAAAGGACGAAACTTCACATGCCTGACAAACCACAATCCCCACAATCAACAAAACAAAACAAATACCTTTTCCAAAAAACACACACCCAACACAAGCACACCAAAAACCTTACAAACCTACACCAAACTTTACATACACAACTATCTATGCACTATCTTTAACCCAAATACTAATCCTAAGGTCCATCACTATCGCAAACTCACCTAACCCGCGTCCTAACCATAACTCACTTAACCCGCCCCTAACTCTAAAGTCTGTCACTATCGCACACTTACCTTACCCACACTCTAACCCTAACTCACTTAACCCGCCCCTAACCCTAAAGTCTGTCACTATCGCACACTTACCTTAACATGTTGGTGTTCTCAGCATCGGGCTTTTAAACTGTCGGTCATCACAGTTGTTGATCTTCCAGTCTCAGTGTTCTTGTCGTCGGTGTTTTGGCATGTTGGTGTTTTCAAGTAGACTCGTGTATATATATATATATATATATATATATATATATATATATATATATTTTTTTTTTTTTTGCAGTGAATTCTGCCTCAGCTGAATTGTATTTATCAGTTAACATTTTCCGTATGTTCTGCTCCATATTTCAAGAAGATGAAGCAACTGCACTTCTTCATTGTTATGTTGCATTATTATTTTCAGCTGCTAGGATAGTGATCATATTATGTATGATTAAGTAAGTCAGTTATACTAACGTAGTTTAATTTGAGAAATTTAGTTGTATAAACTGTTTTGCTGTTGTATCTTGAAGAATGTTTAATTCTACTTAGGAAATGTGTACTTTGGATTTTGCTTTTGAAAAGCATGACCTTTTACCATATCTCCCAACCTCTTTCAGCAAAAAATCTGGACAAAGCCATAAATAATAGGGAGACAAATTAATATTGCTTTTATAAACTTAGAAATTTGACAGTGTAACAGATTTTCTATTAGCTTGATGGATATAAAGTCTGAAACTGAAATGCTTGTCATTATTTTCTGACTTCCGTCCTCAATGATTTGCCAGTCATTTGCCAGAAAACCAAAAATGTAGGAGGAACAGACCTTTAATATCACCCTACATACTTATAAAGTTAATCAAACAAGTATTTTGTAGCATGAAGGATGATCTGATATTGACATTTTCATTCATTCCTCAACTGATGAGTCTGGATATGAGACTCAGATCCAACTCGGCCACTTCTTCTAGAATGTAGAATCCTAGAATTCTCATGCTCTTCCCTTTACCCACAATGCTCCACCAACTTAGCATACCCTAGATCTTGTTTGCCGCCAGTAGGTTCACATGTGGATTATGAACTCTCAAGTACTAATGGTGTGGTATTTAAATTTTTTTCCTCCTTGGCTTTTTCCTGAGTCATTACCTTTTTCATATAAGAATTGTTTGTTAGTTGGTCTGATATCATTTTTTCATGGTTATTTGGTTTTCTGCTATCTACCTTTCTATCGTAGCTTCTTTTATGTGGTTAACATGTCTAAAAAACTTTGAGTTTTAAAAAGTGTATATTCTATGGGTGAAAGATTCCAAAATCTGATGCCCACGGGGAATGTATTTATTGTTTGGGCCTGGCTCATCTGGATACTGAGTGCGATATCTGTGCCAGTTTCAATTCTCTGACCTTGATTAATCATAAAAATAAATTGATTCTAAGGGGTCTCTTGCTCTCTAAATCTTCTTCCTTGGTGGTTGGGGCTCAAACCCCTAAGAAGCCTGATAAACCTGAAGGTGATCCTCACTGCAAGGACAAGGAAACTCAAAAAAGATCTCCAGGCCGTCTTTCAACTTCATCTTCAGCTCCTTCCACAGAGCCACCTGCCAAGGTCTTTAATAGGTTGGATCCATATTTACCATATCCAACTTGTCATAATCGAAGAATTCCCTGTATCTGTTGCCATTGAAGCCTATTCCATCTAGGCTCCCCTCTCCATTTCTTGAGAAGTTGCCTTGAAGGCATTCTAGACCTCCTTCCACTACCTCCTCTCTTCAGCCCTCCAGAAGCCTTTCTAAAGCAGACATGGATAGGGTGATGAAGAAGTTCCTCAGAGCATAGCTACAGATGGGAGTTCTTTCAACTTCTACTGCTCTTGGGCCTGAGAGCCAATGACTGGCCACTTCCCCTTTAATTTGTCCTTCTCCAATCTGTCCTTCTGTTTCAGAGCCATCGGATCTGAGATCCTACCTAAGACCATGGCCGTTGGAGTAAGGCAGTTCCTGTTGATGCCATGGCTGTTGCTGCAGCTACAAGAAAGGAACTAGCAGAACAAAGTTCCTCTGTCCATCCCCCCAGCAGGGAGTCCAGGGTGTTGGACACATTTTGGAAGTGTGGCTTTGCTTCAGTGACCATTTCTGAATTATTTGGCACATTTTACAAGACTACAAAGGGATTTGATCATGGAGCTTACCAAATCTCTTTCAAGGACCATGTCCTTTGAGGATTAAAACAGAATTTCCTTGCAGCTGGCCTGCCACCAGTCTATCTCTAATTTGTCCATGAGGTGGCAGAAAGATGTGGTTTAAAAAGTCCCAGGGTCCTTTCCAGGAGTCACGTTGAGGTAGTTACCCCAGGGGCAGAGGGGAAACTCAAATGGAAGATGTCACCCTCATGGCAGAGGTGGTCTGCAAAATCAGGGATCTAGAGATTCTATCTCAGATAGGCCATATCAACACTCTGGAAAGGCGGCCTGACTGTCCTTCTCTTGAGGCAGTCAGGGGTCATCTATTTCTGCACCAGAGAGGCTGGCTGAATATTACAAAAGATTCATGGGTGCAGAGGATTATATCCAGAAGATATATCATACCATTTCCCAACCCCTCCAACAGTTTGGAAAAAAATCCCTGATGTTTCACCCAGTCAGAGGGAAGCAGCATCTCCAGAAATTAAAAAAAAAAGCTGGTAGACAAAAGAGTCATCCAAAACATCCCCTCTAGACTAGAAAGGGTCCAGAGCTTACTCAAAATTTTTCTTAGTGCCAAAAAAGACAGGGGACTTGAGACCAATTCTTGGTCTCAGCAAACTAAATCAGTTTGTGCAGTATACAAAGTTTGAGATGGTCATGGTTCAGTCCATTCTGCCCCTTCTGCAGAAGCAGGATTGGATTCGATAGATCTTCAGGATGCGTACTATCACGTCAAGATGAACAGGCATTCCAGAACATACCTATACTTCTAGCTAGGAGACAGTCATTATCAGTTTACAGCTCTACACTTTCATCTCACCACAACTCCCTGGGTTTTCAGCAAATCCAGTACAGTTGTAACAAGTCACTTGAGACTGCTGGGATTCCGGGTGTTTTCATATCTAGATGACTGGCTCCTTTCTGCTTCAACCAGGCATAAACTTATATAACCAATGGGCTGTTTGCTTCAGCTGATGTCCTTCAAGTATGCATCTGCAGTCATAACATATGGGTTGTCCTGCCTCAGGCAGCCCTTCGGTCGGCCGGATTCCAAAGTCTGGGTCTGGCCTCGGCTGATGTCACACTTTCCCCGAAGTCAGAGCTTCTGGGGTATAAAGGCATCAGCCGACGCCATTTTCCTCAGTCTTTCTTGCCGCGCGGTGCCCGAAGCAGAAGGTGTTCGCAAGTGCCGGTCGGTCAGATCCAGAGATTTCAGCTACCGAAGACTTCGAAAAAAGCTAAGTACCCCGTTGGGGACTCTTTCTTGCCTCAGCCAATGTCAGACAAAGTAAATAATTGTTTAACTTGTGGGAAACAAATACCTCATAAGGATTTCCATTCTTACTGCCTTCCTTGCTTAGGCCCAGACCACGATGTATCAGCTTGTTTAGCCTGTGCCTCCTTCAACCGACGGACTCTTAGACGTCGGTCGGAGTTTGCAGAAGAATTTTTCGGATCCGCTTTTGCATATAAAATGCCGTTGGAGACTCCGACTACGCATTTGGCCAAAAAACGCAGGGAAAAGGACCGACACTCGCGGCCCGCGGTTTCGGCTGAAACCAAGGCTAGGCCTACCGCGAGTGTCTCGGTTTCAGCTGAAACCGAGCCCTCGGTTCTTACTACGACAGAAACCATACCTCCGACAACCGAGGCCAGCGAGGCCCCGGCTGAGTCGGCTTCAGAAATCCCTACCGAAGCTAGCGCTCAAGATTTGTCTGACACCATTCCATTGGAAATTTCTACACCTGCACGTGGGGCAGCTAGGCCCCCAGCTTCTATGTCTATTAAGGCCTTCTCCAGGGCTAAAGCTGCCAAACTTTCAAAAGCTTTACCAGGCAAATCTACTTCTCAGAGGCCTTCCTCAAGCTCTCAGATTCTCAGTCTTGCTGAGGACCTTATCTCCTTGATTAGGGGTTCCCAATCTCACCCAGACAGAGCCTCCCAACCTCCACCAGACAAAAGGCCTAGGACTGAACCTGTCTCCTCTGATTACTCCACAGATGGATCTGATTTGTCAGACCATCAGGAAGGGGCCTATTCTCCTTATGAGGATTCAGATGCTGAAGACTCTATCCCTTCGGCCTCCCCTCCTGAAGAATTTTCCTTTGGGGAGACCTTGCACTCTATGAGGGAACACTTTCAATGGCAGGGTCAGGATTTTTCTGATTCTAGAAAAAGACTAAGGACTTTTTTACATTTGCCCCAGCATAGGCCCTTAGCCATACCACCAGTGCTAACTGTAATTGATGATGTGTATAATGATGTTAGTTCTGCACCTGATTCTCTCCCTCCGGCCCCTGCCAAACCTGACAGATACTACAGGGTCCCGGATTCTCACTTCCACCTGTATAAAGCCCATGCTGCAGACCCAGAAACTATTTCACAGGGCCCAAAAGGTGTTGCAGCTGCCACTGCCAAAAATCCCCTACCCTCTGAAAGAGAGTCTAGAGCATTAGAGAGATGGGGTAAAAAGGTTTATACATCTGCTACTCTTTCTGCCAGGGCATTAAACTGTCAATTCCATATGATACAGTACCAAGAATATTTGTTAGATCAGCTGAATAAGAAGCTTTCTTCTCCTGAACCTTTAGACCGTAAATCCCTTCAGGATTTGGTACACAACTCTCAGCAGGTCAGTAATCATTTCTTAAAATGTGGCTATGATGCACTGGAGACTTCATTTAGATCAGCTATGACTGAGGCAGTAATTCGTAGGCATGCCTGGCTAAAAGAGCAATCCCTGCCAGACCATGTCAAGGCTAAGCTCCTAGATGCTCCAATGGAGAAACAAAGTTTATTTGGCTCCCCTGCACAGGAGATTCTAAAGAAAGTGGAAGAAAAAGCAAAATCTGTGCAAACAGTAAAGGAATTTCTACAGGTCCAACCTCTGAGGTTCAGCAGAAACTGGCCTTCCAAGAATTGGTCCTTTCCAGACACCTCCAGAGCACAAAGGGGCAGGAATAGACGCCCTCGAGGCAGAGGTCAATCAAAGGGTGCCTATAGGGGCTGTCAGTGGCAGCCTGCCAACCAGAGGAGTAGTGCCACAACTGCAACTACAACCACTAGCACAGGACAGACACAATGACTTGACTCTGATTTTGCCTACCAGGGAACAACTGGAAGCTCCCTTGGGCGGAAAGCTGGCTTTATTCTCAAGAAACTGGCATTGCATTACAAAGGACACATGGACATTGCAAACAATAGACAAAGGATACAGGTTTCACTTCCACACTTTACCAAAAAGGAGCGGAATGCCAAACCTACCACCAAATCAGAAGCCAGAGGCTTTAAGACAAATCAAAAATTTACTTCAGATGAAAGCGATAGAAAGGGTACCATCTATGGAACAAGGCCAAGGATTTTACTCCAGACTATTCCTTGTACCAAGAAAAGAAAACCAATGGAGGCCTATTCTCGACTTGTCCGCACTGAACACATATCTCATTGTACCAAAATTCAAAATGCTGACCCTACAGCAACTTCTTCCCATGTTGGGCAAGGAGTCTTGGCTGGTGACTCTAGATCTCAAGAAGGCATACCTGCATGTCCCTATCCGACCAGATTGCAGAAGACACCTCAGATTTCTTGCAGGATCAGAGCATTATCAATTCTCAGCATTGCCCTTTGGCTTATCTACTGCGTCCAGAGTATTCACGAAATGCCTGGCATCAGTAATTGCACATTGCAGACTTCAGGGAATTCAAATCTACCCATACCTGGACGACTGCCTAATACAAGCGGACAACAAGACAAAATTGATAAAGGATTTGGCCTATGTCATACACCTGCTACAGGCCTTGGGATACACAGTCAACATCCAAAAGTCAAGACTAGTGCCATCCTAAAGGATAACCTTCTTGGGTGCGGATCTGGACACATTAACTCAGATGGCTTTTCTCACAGAAGAAAAACAAAAACAACTTCCAGATTATTTCATGACTTTGACAAGACAAACTCAGCTTACTGCAAGGAAAGTCCTGCAGGCCCTGGGTTTCATGGCATCCTGCATAATCTTGATCCCACATGCCAGGCTCCATATGAGGAAATTACAATGGTACCTAAGGAATGTATGGTCTCAACACAGACACAGTCTAGAAACCATGATACCAATCATTCCATGCCTTCAAAAGGAATTCCTGTGGTGGGCTCAGGCCTGCCAGTCCAACAGAGGGTTGCCTTTCAAGAAACCAAAACCAAAGCAGACCATCACCACTGATGCCTCAGACCTAGGATGGGGAGCACACATGGAGGACAAATGTATCCAAGGCCTATGGCCTCAAGGACAGCTAAACTTGCACATAAACCAAAAGGAGATGCTGGCAGTGAAGCATGCAATCGAGGCATTCAAACCATTCCTCCAGCAAGGACATCTGCTGATAAGGACAGACAACACCACGGTCATGTGGTACATAAACAAACAGGGAGGCACGCATTCCTACCCTCTATGCCGGATGGCAATGGATCTGTGGAACCTAGGCCTGAATCTCAATATCCAGCTGCAGGCCATATTTGTACCAGGAAAAGAGAATTCACTAGCAGACAGCTTAAGCAGGACTACCACGGATGCTCACGAATGGATGCTGCATCCAGACATCTTCAAACTCATAACAAAGAAATGGGGATTGCCAGAGATAGATCTGTTCGCCTCCCTCTCAACCACCAACTGAAGAAATTCTGCTCAAGGACATACCACCCACAAGCCTGGAGGGTGGACTCTCTCTCTTTCAGCTGGAATGCCCTAATAGTGTATGCATTCCCACCTCTCCCATTGATGTACAAGGTTCTACTGAAGATCAGGGAGGAACAGCCAAAGGTGATACTAATAGCTCCGGACTGGCCAAGACAACACTGGTATCCGCTACTGAAAAGCATGTCTCAGGCTTAACTCATGGCCTCTACCCCTATGTCCTCTTCTTCTAACGCAGAACAATTTCAAGACCCTGCATCCAAACTTGAAAACTCTGCAACTAACTGCCTGGAAAATTGCTTAAAACCAAACCAAACTGTCTTATCTCAGAGGGTCAAGGACATTATCCTGGAGGCTCGCAGATCCTCCACAAGGAAGACATACTCAGCTAAATGGAAGAGATTCCTCATTTGGAGCACATCAAAGGGCACAGATGTCTCAGTGGCAAACCTAGCACACATCCTAGAATACTTAGCAGAATTGTTCCACAATGGCCTGTCTTACGCTTCTATTAAGATTCATGCTTCAGCAATATCTGCAGAATACAATAAGGATCCTCCTATCTTCTCTCACCCTCTCCTCAGACAATTTTTGAGAGGGATCAAAAATGTTAAACCTCCAAGGAGACCCCCTCTACCTGCATGGGATCTCAATTTCATGCTGGAAAAATTGACTCTACCTCCTTTTGAACCAGCAGCATCAGCAGACTTACAATTTTTATCTTGGAAAACTGCATTCCTTCTGGCAATCACTTCAGCAAGAAGAGTATCCGAGCTACAGGCATTAATGGCAGTGCAGCCTTTCCTTATTTTTCACCAGGATAGAGTGTCCCTGAGAACCAATCCTACTTTCATGCCAAAGGTGGTATCCAGGGTATCCTTGAACCAAGCCATTCATTTGCCTACGTTCTTCCCTAACCCACAGAACAAAGGAGAAAACTCTTGCACACCTTGGATATACACAGACAGCTACACTACTATCTGGACAGAACTAAAACCAGCAGAAAAACTGACCAACTTTTTGTAGCCTATGCAACTGGGGTGCAAGGAAAAGCAATTTCCAAGCAGACAATTTCAAAATGGATAGGAAATTCCATTCGCTTTTGCTACTCTTTTCATGGAAAGACAGCTCCTGAAAATATCAGGCCTCATTCCACAAGGGCCACAGCCACCACTACAGCTTTCCTACGAGGGGTGGCTGCCAAGGACATTTTAGAAGCTGCTACTTGGAGCTCCGTGCATACATTTGCCAAGCATTATAATCTACCTTTATATTCCAGATCCCGAGCAGGCTTTGCAACTGCAGTTTTACAGGGGATCATTCAGCAAGTACCACAACAAGAGCAGGGGCAAGGATTTTACTCCAGACTCTTTCTAGTACCCAGAAAGGACAAATCCTGAAGACCCATACTGGACCTGTCTATACTAAATACGTTTCTGGAAGTTCCAAAATTCAGGATGTTGACTCTACAGCAGCTACTGCCCATGCTGGGCAAGAGGGCTTGGCTTGTAACTTTGGACCTAAAAGAGGCATACCTGCATGTCCCAATCAGACAGTCTTGCAGAAGATACCTCAGATTCATAGCTGGCTCAATGCATTACTAATTCTCTGCACTGCCCTTTGGCATATCTACTGCGCCCAGGGTCTTCACAAAATGCCTGGCACCAGTAATTGCGTTTTGCGGACAAAAAGGAATTCAAATATATCCATACTTGGATGACTGCCTTATTCAAGCAGAGAACAAAGACACTCTTCTAAAGCATCTGCATCTGGCGTTTGTAAAAAGATTACTAATTGGCCTAGGTTAAACAGTAAACGAAAAGAAATCAAAACTAGTGCCCTCTCAAGAGATAATATTCCTGGGTGCAAGCTTAAATACAACTGTCCAGATAGCTTATCTCACGCCAGACAAACAAAAGCAACTGACTACTTACTTCAAGAAATTGGCAACAAAAACCCACTTAACTGCAAGGAAAACCCTGCAGGCCTTGGGTTTCATGGCATCTTGCATTCTACTAATTCCATATGCCAGACTGCATATGAGGAAACTACAATGGTATCTAAAAATTGTTTGGACTCAGCATTGCCACAGCCTGGAGACAGTAATTGCACTCATTCCCTGCCTGCAACAGGAGTTTCGATGGTGGGCAGAAGCCTGTCACCACAACAAGGGTCTGCCATTCAGATTAACCACAGCCAGACAGACACTGACAACGGATGTGTCTGATTATGCCTGGGGGGCCCATATGGCAGGAAAATGTATTCAGGACACATGGCCTGCAAACCAGATGCATATTCACATCAATCAAAAAGAGATGCTAGCTGTCCAAAATGCCCTGACAACTTTCAAGGACCTGCTTCATCCACGACAGTTACTGATAAAGACAGACAACACTACGGTCATGTGGTACATAAACAAGCAAGGAGGTACACATTCCTACCCCCTCTGCAGACAAGCAATGACCTTATGGGACACAGCATTGGCTTTTCAAGTTCACCTGCAAGCACAATTCCTGCCAGGAAAAACAAATACTCTGGCAGGCGAACTAAGCAGAAACCTCATGGATCCCCATGAATGGAAACTGGATCCACAAGTCTTCAGCATGATAATAAGGAAATGGGGATGCCCAGACATAAATCTATTCACCTCCCCTCACAACTGCCAATTGCAGAGATTTTGCACAAGGATTTTTAACAAGCAAGCATGGAATGTAGACGCCCTGTCCTTCAGCTGGAAAAATCTAAAGGTATATGCTTTTACCCTACTGCTTCTCCTTCCCAGGGTAGTCCTAAAGGTCAGACAAGAGAAGCCAAAAATGATACTGATTGCACCAGACTGGCCACGCCAGCACTGGTACTCAATCCTAAAGAGCTTGTCTCAAGGTCCAGCATGGATAGTGCCTCAAACTTCTCACTTACTGACCCAACAAAACAATCAGATCTTGCACAGCCAACTCAGGACCTTAAATCTGGCAGCATGGCAGATAATTTAGCCATTCAGAACACTCCTCTTTCAAAAGCTGTTATGGATGTTATCTTGGAGGCCAGGAGGCTGAGTACCAGAAAATTTTATGCAGAAAAATGGAAGAGATTCTGTGCTTGGAACCAGGAACAAGGCAGTGACATGCGTGTACCAAATATCCCTCAGATTTTACAATACCTAACTGTGATGCTAAACAAAGGCCTTTCTTTCTCATCAATTAGGATTCATGCCTCTGCCATTTCAGCCCATTACAATATGGAACCACCTATCTTTTCTCATTCTTTAATAAGGCAGTACCTCAGAGGGGCCAAAAACATTAGACCTCCAAGGAGGGCACCAATTCCGGCCTGGAACCTCAATTATGTTTTGGAAAAACTGACACTGCCTCCTTTCGAGCCAGCATCAACAGCAGATATTAAATTCTTATCCTGGAAAACAGCTCTGCTCCTAGCAATAACGTCTGCAAGGCGAGTCTCAGAGTTACAAGCACTCATGGCTGTGGAACCTTTCATCATTTTTCATCCAGACAGGGTTTCTCTGGGGACAAACCCTACATTTATGCCTAAGATGGTGTCCAGTTTGGCCCTTAACCAAACCATTCACTTGCCTACCTTTTATCCTAACCCACAGAACAAGGGTGAGAAAATTCTGCATTCTTTGGACATAGACAGGCAGTTACGCTTCTACTTGGACAGAACTAAAGCTTTCAGAAAGACTGAGCAACTTTTAGTGTCATATGCTGCAGGATCTCAAGGAAAGGCTATCTCAAAACAGACTATTTCTAAATGGATAGGCAATTGCATCCATTTCTGCTATTTTCAACATGGCAAATCAGTGCCTAAGGGCATTAGGCCTCATTCCACCAGAGCAGCAGCCACTTCAGCAGCCTTCCTCAGAGGAGTACCAACCAAAGTTATCTTAGAGGCAGAAACTTGGAGTTCAGTGCACACCTTCACAAAGCACTACCACTTACCTCTTTACTCTAAGTCCAGAGCAGGCTTTACCACTGCAGTTCTGCAAGGCCTCATAGCCTCTCTTAACCCTATTTAGCCCAGCTGCCCTTCCTCAGCCTTGGGATTCAACCCAAGAGTAATGACTGCAACAGTGAAACACGATGAACATAGTACAGTTGTGTACCTACCATAAATGTAGATGTTCGAGTGTATTCACTGTTGCAGTCCAGGTTACCCACCCACCACCCCCCTTTTCTTTGCTGGGACTTATCTGCACTTCTCCATCCTATACAACCTTTTTGGTATATTTGCTTGTAGATGAAGGAAATGTTATTTTTGTGCATGCATTTTTATTGGCATATTTTTCAGCCTACCAGTTTGGGGGCACCTGACATCTGGGGCAAGAAAAACTGAAGAAAATGGCGTCAGCTGCATCTTTTATGCCCCTGGCGCACTGATGTCAGGGAAGAGGTGGCAGCAACCGATGCTGGACCTAGACTTTGGAATTCTGGCCGACTGAGGGTAGCCTGCCAGTAGGATAACCCAAGAGTAATCACTGCAACAGTGAATACACTCGAGCATCTACATTTATGGTAGGTATACAACTGTACTTTCTCCATTCTGCTGGAACAAAGTCAATGCTCAGACTGATGTTAAAGAAAGTGCCAAATGGTTCCATTAGGTCTTGTTTTAGATTGCTTAGTAAGCAGCCTGGGATTTTGTCTGGCCTTATAGAAGCCGTGTTTTTGGCCTTGGAGAGTGCGGATATGGCCTGCACTTTGCAGCTATTAGGTGGAGGACTGATGTCAGGTATGCTTTGGGGGTATGGCTGGTGGGGACAGGAGGGTGACGTTTGCACCAAATCTGTCAGCTAGCAGGTTGCCAATTTCCTCAGGTTTAGTATGAGAGGTGCCATCCACTATAAGTTCAACACATAGTTGGGCATTCCCTTTTAGATTGTAGACATAGCTAAAGAATGCTTCATGATTATCCATAGCTGGGGATGCTAATTTAGCTTCATAACTAGCTTTAGAGGACTTTACAAGATATATGATTTGCTTGTTCAAGCTGTGGCAGGTATTGTCCTTCTGCTGAACAACTCCCCTCTTGTTTTTAGACATCATCTTCTTCCTTTTTTTATATAACCTATTTATACTTGAAGTCCAACAGGGTGGCCTGTTTTTTCAGGAGGACCTGGTTTTGATCTGGTCAGGTACATCTTAGTTTATACAGTAGTTTAGGTGGTTAGTTAGGAGTCATTGTTGGCTGTGTTAGCGGGGGGGGTTTGAAACTTTTTATATCATCGCCTAGTAGGCTGTAATTTGCTTTGGAGAAATTTTTCAGTTTTTTTTTCTCCTGTGGGGTGTCAGGTCCGCCCCCCACCATGTTGGTGAGTACTAAGTCTAGGACATTTGAACCCCTTGTGGGGGTGCAGACTAGCTGTTCCAGGGCATTTGTATTGACAAAGTCCAGGAACTTCAGGGTGAGCATGTTTCAGCTTGTGTATATCACACAATCAGTAGAAGGATAGTTGAAATCTCCCATGACTGAAGTGTTTGGCTCTAGTAAGTACAGGTAGGCAATGTGCTTCTCTTGGTTTATGGTGGGGAACCTGTATCTAGCAATGATGTGGTAGGGTGTTTAACCTATAGTGAGTTGGACCTGAGAGTCATATATATATATATATATATATATATATATATATATATATATATATATATATGTATATATATATATATATATATATATATATGTATATTAGTGAGTTCAAGAGAGTCATACTGTTTAACCAGTCTCGAGGTTTATTTGGCTGTAATGAAAATGGATACACCTCTACCTTTGGTTCTTTCATACTCATTTTGGGGTTTGAATATGTGGAAGTCATTGTAGCCTTGCACGGCCGGGCTGCTCTCTTTGGCCTTGAACCATGTATCAGTGACTGCACAGACGACAGCATCTTCCAAGGTGAGGAATGCTTTCCAGGGAGTGTAGTTTCCTGTTTAGGCTCCTAATATTAAGCAGCATAACCTTGAGTTTGTCTCGAGTGGATTTTTTTAATTCTGAAATTTTGTTGTTTTGACATTGCCTGAAAAAGACACAATGGGGTAGGCAAGCACCTTTGCCAGTATCCAAAAGCCTAGGGGAGAAAGGTGAAGACCATCTGTGGCAAAGCAGTGTGGTCTGTCATCCTTGTCTTCCTGGCTGACAGATACTGCATCCCCCTGGACAGACACCAGAAGCTAAGCCAATTGCTGAAGTCAATCATATTTTTGTCTATATTGTGGCGTCATCCTGGGTGAAGGTAGAATGCTGCTTAGGGCTGGGGACATGCCTACCTGGGATGCATAATATGAAAGTTCAGTCATGCCTTTCTTAATATAGTCCAGAGAGGTTCATCTGAAATCATTCACCCCGACATCTACTATGACAGAGTAATAACAGTAATTGTTGTTTAGTGACTTGAGTGCATGTGTGATTTGATGGATCCTGGCACTTGACAGGCAGCTGACCATGACCTTCTTCTTGTCTAGCCTGGACAGGGGACATCTGTGTGTCTCACTATGGTCAACTGTGACCAGAACATTTGGTTTTGAGGTGTTTTGCCTTACTGGCTTATTGGCTGAGGCACTGGTGTGTATGTTGTTATGTGTCATGGATTCTATTTGCTTTGCAGTGTGTGCAGTGGTTTGCACTTGGGAGGTCTCTGATGTTTTGGTAGGCTTCTGAGTACCTCATTGTATGTGGGTTTATGTTTTGTGGCCTTGTTTTATGTGAAAGGTGATGTGTGTGTGCTGACAACCTGCTTGATTTCTGGTTTGTTGTTACATGAGAGAATTGATTCCAAATTCATAGTGTAATTACATCTCTCACATATTGTTTTTGTTTGTTTTAGGAGTAAGTGGTTGTCAGTATACATGGCACAATTACTAGATCACCTCAGGATGTCCATGTCAGTCAGGCTGGCTGGAGAAATGGTTGGAAACTGACCATCCATTATGGCAGGTTTTTACTGTAACTACTATTGGAGAGTGGGGTACTCTGACCAGATTTTGATCTAGGATTAACAAAGGCGCTTATTCTACTGAAGGCTGGGTGAAAACTATGGCAATGCTTTTCAGTGTTCAACTGAGTTTCCCCCAATGCAGCAGGGAAGCTTAGGAATTTTCACTAACAGATGTATAGGAGAAAATTGTCTTTCAAGGCGTTTGTGTCTGTATAGGGCACAGCTGAACCCCGTTGAGTGGTGTGCAGCCATGTGCAAATGTGAGGCTTAAATTCAGGTGACATTAAACACTTTTAATCTAAACTACCAATGGGAAACAAATGATGAGCTTTCCTCCAGTAATCTCCAACTCAGATGAGGCTCAGACTACACACTTCTTCCAAAAGGGTGCAGACAGGGCCCTCCTAATGTAAGCTGGCTGGAATAGTGCTACAGTATAGCAATACAGACTAGAATCAGCAGATCTGAATCTAGTCTGTGTTAAGTACTACCTGCTTAAGGCAACAGAGCAGCTTTTTTAAAATGCAAAAAAATATAGTAAAAATCAGCAAAATGAAAAAATACAGCCAGCAAAGTGCAAAGTAACTCAAACAATACTTACCTTTTCAATTTTAGCAGTGGGTGCTTTGGATTCTAGCAGGATCTCTCCAGACCTCTGGCAAAACTCACCAAATGTTGAGCAGCTCTGATTAGATGACCTGCTGTGGTACTACTCTCTGTGCAAACTGGCAGTTCTTCAAGCATCTGTGAACAGTGAGAGACTATGGAGAGCATTTCATATAGAAGTTTTTAAACTGGAGAGATTTGCTTATATACAAGGCACTGGGAACCTCATTTGTGCACCAGCAGGATTAAAGACTTTTACACAGTTAATCCCACAGGATACTCAGCTAAAAACACAATAAACTTTAAACCAGCAGTTTCCCACTTGGATGGGGTGAATTCAGCTCTGATCCCACCAGAGTGCAATGTAAAATGAACTATTTTGGGGCTCAAGTGCAATAACAAATTATTTACAGAATTCCTGCAGTGTCAGGAATCCTTGGAAATAAGTTCATTAACTTTGAGAAATGTTCAACAAAATACAGAAAAAAGTGCACAGCATAAGAGAATATTTGGCAGACTCAGGAGAACTTGTTCTTCCCCTCCCAAAGGCCACAGTGACCCCAGAGGCCTCCCAGCTTGGGAAGGACAGTCCAAGGCACATGCTCCCCCTTAGAGGTCCAGACACATGTCAGTGTCCTGGAGATGACAGCTGTCATCATACCGTTGTAGGCTGTTCAAGATATTCTCCCATCTGGGACATTTGTGGTTCAGATGGAGAATATGTCATTAGTCTGGTACATCAACAAACAGGGGGAATCAAATCTTAGCCTCTTTGTCGAGAAGCTGTACGATTGTAGCAATGGGCGATCTCTTCCAACTGCTTTTGAATAGCAATGCACATTCTGGGGAACTCCAACATGATAGTGGACAAATTAAGCAGTTCCACACTGATGCCTCATGACTGGTCTGTCAAAGTCAATGTGGTGGAGAAAATTTTCCATTAATGGGGCTAGCAATGCTGCAATTTTTTGCTCCTCCCATCAACAACAAATGCAGCAGGTTCTTTGCCCTGATCCCTCCACCAGGGGAGTCACTGAGAGATGCTCTGATTCATGATTGGCCCACAAGTCTCCTTTATGCCTGTCCATTCTCGCCACTAATTTTGAAGTTTCTTCGGAAAGCAGTTTGGTTGAGGAGCACAATTACCCTCATCGCACCCTTTTGGCCTTATCAGATTTGGTTCCGTTCTTCTGGCCTCAACTTCTACAGCCACCTTGGATTCTGGATCCAGCTCCAGACCTCCTGTCTCACTTGAGAGATATGACTCACCTTTCCATATCAGGCCTCAAGATGACCACACAATTTCTCCACTTCTACTGATTGCGAGACAGCCCAGGTTCTCCTCCCCTGTTCATCCCATTTTGTTATCTTTCCATAAGGCTTTCACTAGAAAGATCTACAAGAGAAGATGCAAATGATTTGTCTTTTGTGCCCTCAGCAATACTTGGACCCTTTTCAGCACCCATTCCATCTGTCCTTGACTTCTTAGCTTCAATTTTCAATGAAGGGGATAATTTCTCAACAGTTAAAGTTCAACTGGCTGCCATTTCTAATTTTTACCTTGGCGAAAATAATTCTACCTTAGCTTCTTCTAAACTTTGCAAGGCTTTTCTCAAGGGAGCCTGTCTGGTTAGACCTCCATTGAAAGACCCTACTCTACCTTGGGATTTAAATATAATGCTTCAGGCCTTAACTCAATCTCCCTTTGAACCTTCGACCAAAGCTGACTTCTTGGAAAACCATTTTTATAGTGGTTATTATGTCAGCTATGAGTATCTAAACTCCAGGCTCTGTCTTCAAAGCCACCTTATCTAATTTTTCACAAGGACAGGGTGTCATTACAAACTAACCTGTCTTTTCTGCCTAAGGTAGCTTCTGAGTCAGTTACTAACCAGGTCATTAATCTCCTAGTTTTCTTTCCAAATTTCTCAAACAAAGGAGAGTACACGTTATATATATTGGATGTGCATAGACAACTTAATTGTTACCTTCATAGAACCAAAGACTTTAGGAAATCTGCCAGTTGTTTGTTTCCTTTTCTCCTACCACATTAGGCAATCCAGTATCTAAAGTTACACTGGCCATATGGTTGACTGATTGTATAACCTTTGTCTGTGGAAATTAGGTTTATTTGTAACAAAACCTCCTAGAGCCCATTCCATGATATCTGTGGTGGTTTCTTCAGCTTTTTGGTCCAGAGCATCCCTGGATGATATTTGTGCAGCTGTAACCTGGGCTAATCCACATGTCATTACTACTAATTACAAGTTAGATCTGGTCTCTGGGAACAGAGTAGCTTTTGGCTCAGCAGTGCTCCAGAATATCCTTCCTTAAATTCCTCCCAGGGTTGTGGTAGCTGGGGATTCTTGAGGAATGAAGGAAAATCACAACATCAGATTAAAACATTATGTACTCACCATAATGTTTCGTCTATGTTGTCCATTTTCATTCTTCCTCAACTTCTCACCTACCTACCCCCTTCTTTTATATGCTTCTGGAGAGATCTAAGAGTTGCATAGGAACCTATGTTCCTTGTTTGAGCTCCAGCCTCCCTTTTCCCATTCTACCACTGTTCTTTTACATCTATGGGCAGCAAACTTGATCTGGCATATGTTAGGTTGTTGGGACATTGTGGGTAAAGGGAGGAGCTTGAGAGTCCTAGGATCCATAGGCGCTGGCAGCTGTTGAAGAATGGGGGGGTAGAGGGTGAGAGGGGCACTTAGTGATATAAAAAGGTGATTTTTTTTAAAACTATTTACTGCCACAACATAAGTTCACTTGGACGACATTTTAAGCTTAGCCAATTCCCTTTTGGTACTTGAATTAACATTTCCTGATTGGTCTTGCCTATCCCATTGCTGATAATTGTGTATTAGCCCTAGTGAGAATAAATGTGATCATACCATAGATAATTTGAGGGGACCCATGTAAGGGATGCAGCATTTAGGATTTGCCTCTATCCATTAGTGCATCAAGGGCAATCCTGCAGTACATTTTCTATTACCCATCCTTGGATCCAAGTTGCATTTGAATATGGACAGGGATGAGCTTTGTTTTACTTGAATGAATAGTCTGTTCCAGAACAATGGTAGCCTCTGTGATATATATACATCTCTCCACAACATTCAGTTTAGATACCTGGACTGAGTATTTCTGATGCCATTTGACATGCTGATGTTCAGTACGTCCATCTATATTAGGTTGGAGGGTGCCTTGTATGCCAGACATGTCACTTCTACGCACTCTGTAGGATACTGTGTATAGTGATAAATCTTTGAGGTGGTCCATGCAAGACCTATTGTTTAGGACTTGTATCCTTTTAGTAAGGTATCTTTGTGGGTATTCCAGTTGTTGCATGGGTCTTGACACATACATGCCAAAGTGGGCATTATACAAAATGATTGATGAGGGCTGTGTAAACGGGGACAATAACATCTCTAGATCTAGTCACAATCAATTTGTTTATAAGCTGTGTAATATAGAATGACTTTCTTATGACTCTGGGCACATCTTGGTCAGAAATTAGGTCACTGTACACACAAGTTCCCAAATGCCAAACAACTGGGTCAGTTCTCAGGGGGCATTGTCAATTTTTCACTTCCCTGGAGTAGATGACTTCCCAAAGGATACGATAATGTATTTCTTTGGAGTTTAGTTTCCGTTCATGATTCTGGCACCAGTTATTGTTTGGGACAAACCTTCTTGCATGATGGTTTAGTAATTTGGGGATTCAATAACTGCTCCTAGCTTGCAGTCATCTCAAACTTAGTCGGCCAAAGCCCTTTGATATTTCCTTTTACTTTTTTTTACCTTCATCCATTGCTTTGGTGACAAGAGTAAAGCTTACAATTTGCCCATGAATTTGAGCCGTTCACATTTTCTCCCGATTGCCCTAAGAGGTTGAGAGATTGGAGCATATGTTTGACTGCCCCTGATTGTGTCATATTTTTGGTCTGTTCCTCATATGTGCGATTTTCTGGCAAATTTATGAGGACTGCCAAACTTAAATAATGATAGACACTTGAGTTTCAGACAAACACTGAACCATTTGCTAAACAAACAATACTGTCTCGCAATGAAAACAGACTTAGTATGAGCAGTAAACTTCTCTGTCCTTGAAACTCACATTCATTGAAATGGCATGATAACCCACATTCTTTTTGCATCTGGCCAGTGGAGGACTAAGTTTACCTCTGGGCGGTTTTCAAACCATAGGCTCCTTACACATTTTTAGCGCCATGCATACATGCATGTGTTCTTTGATTCACCTTCCTGATTGTATGAGCCTGATTATATTAAATGATATTCCTTGTGTAATACAGGACCACTTGTTAGAGTGTGTTTTAAATTTGTAGTTTTGACCAGTCTTCTAGTAAGCAATGAAACAAAATGCATGCACCAGTAATGACAAAACTGCCCATTTCTGAAAATTTCAACCATAAAAGGTCACTCAAATGTCTGCTATTACAATCCACCAATATCAGTAAATATGCAAAATCTCTGCAGAAGTAAGTCATATAAGTAATTCCACATTAAATTTCCTACCCTTCTGCAGTTCAACCAGCTTATAGTAGTGCACAAAGTCCTCAACCAACATGAAAACACCCTTGCCCTTAAAAACATTATCAGCCCCCATAGTGCCCTCAGGCCATTATGCTCATCTAATAAACTAATGGTACTGACCCAAAAATCCAACAACTCTGCAGGAGATGCTCTGTTTGCCAACTCAATTGGTAAAACTTGGAATCTACTTCCTGCTGACCTTACTGAGGAAACTACCCCTATTTAAAAAAGGCCTCAAAAAATACTTTAAATCACACTGGCTCTGCCCTTGCTCAAAACCTGATTAGCACCTCCACTAAAATAAGTGTTCCTTCCTAAACTGCTTTTTAGCAGTCTACCCACGCCACATTACATATGTATGACTGTACATATTGGAAGATGTTATCTGTTTGTATCCTGTGTTTAAAATTTTTGATATGTTTCCTGTGTTTAAAAAGTTTGATATGTATTAACTGTCTCTGTTTTGTTATGTGGAGCTTTTCTCCCCGGGCCTCTGCTGAAAATGGACATGTATCCAGTCGGACTATCCCGGTCAACAAATGTAAAATAAAATAAATAAAGGGATCTGTAACTAATGAAGAGGTTGCTGCTAGCAAACAACATTATATTTCATTGTTTCATCTACAAATAAAGTGCCTGTTGCCATTGAAGAATAAATTGCCTATGTTACATAAAAAAATGATAAGCTAGTAATTTTGCAATGGGGAATGGATGGCAAACTGATAACAGGTTTATAGTTACTAAGTAACTCCTCCAAAGGAGAACATTCATAGGACTGCAGCTTCCACTCCCTTTAAAGTACAACACAGTACAGTATCAACGATCCATCTGCATACTGTGGGAGTAGAACCCACAGCCTTCTGCATCAAAATCAAGTATACTACATGTTGTGCTACTTACAATGTAAACAGTTTAGCATAAACGGCACTAAACGTCTCTTCTCCTGAAGCTGTCAGCTCCTTGTACAATCCACTTGACACTCAACTAAATCTCTCAACTTTGCAGCACAAGAAATCTGGAAAAAGCCAAAATTTATTTGGGGGGCAAAGGCCCCAAACCAGGGACACATTTTAAATATTGCTTGTATAATCTTAGAACGTTGCTAAATAAAGTGCTTTGTGTTACCATATGTTTCCTGAAAGACAGGAAGACTGAAACTTAAAGGGCTATCATTATTTAGTGAATTCAGTTCTCACAAATTTGCCAGAAAACCACAAATTTTAAGAGGAATAGACCAAAAGCATGAGCCAAATATTCTGTGAAAATCAGGACAGTTGAAAGCTATGTACTCAACTACCTGAATCACAGGTATTGCTTTGGGTAAATAATTCAGGCTCTTGTTTCTTGTACCTAAGGTAAAGGGTTTGAGCCTGAGTAACACTAACTGGGGCATTTTCCCACACTGGCAGATGCAGACAGCCATACCTCTCAGCACAAGAAATCTGGACAAAGTTTAAAATAATTGGGGGTCAAAGGCCCAAAAATAGGGACAGATTTTAAATATTGATCTTATAAACTTAGAACATTGCTAGAATAGCCGGGATTGTATTATTATACATTTTCTGAAGTGTATGACGTCTGAAACTCAGATGTATGCCTTTCTTTAGTGACTTCATTCCTCGGTGATTTGCCTGACAGCCACAGATTTTATGAGAAACAGACCAAAAATATGAGGCAAAAATCTGGACATTCTGCGAAAATCTGTACAGTTGAGAGGTATGGCAGACACCCACACACTCAGTGGCAGATGGAGATACCCACTTACACTGGCAGATGCAGCACTGTACAACAACTCCTGAGTGCAGCATAAAATAAAAGAACAAACAACTCCTGTGTGCAGCATAAAATAAAAGAACAACTTACTGGAACAACTCATGTATAGCTAGTTTAGTTAGTTAACCTCTGTGCTTTTTCCTGTCCAGCTGGTTTAACTTCCGCTTTAGCATGCAACACATTGGTCCTACTTTACCACGTGTGAATGAAAAATCCACTTCTTCCCGACAGGTCATGCAGCTATAAAAGTGGGGTGGCGCCCTCTACCCCTTGCTCTATGGTTCTGGTGCCCATGCTAGGATCTTATATTCTGGCAGAAGAGGCAGGGCTGGATCCGAGTCTCAGATCTGAACCCATCAGTTGAGGAAGAATACAAATGGATGACACAGGTGGAAAGTCATAATGAGTACATAACTTTTTATTTTGTACAATATGAAGAATGGGGTGAATGCTAGACACCAGGGACACTCTAATATTACTAGGCACCTGGGCAGTTTTTAAATATTGCCCTAAGTCACTTAAAAAAATTAATGGAACAACAGGTTTTGTAATGAAGGAAAAAGCTTCAAACCCTGTACCCTTGGCACGGGAAGCATTTCATTAACAAGTCAGTGCTTTAGTCCTCTGCAGTAACTAAGAGCTGAATAGAGAAGCAGGTCTTGCATCATGATATATTTTCTGAACAATAAGTATGAAAGTGTAACATCTAGCATTATTGACTGACTGTAATGGTCCATGAGTTGAGGGAATAGGCAGGTGTAAGAGGCAAATGTAAAATCAGGGACAGTTGAGAGGGATGGAAGACTGCCCATGAGTGGGGGTGAGAGCTGACATTCCTGTTGACAGCCATGCTCAGGACTTCCAGACAAAGCTGGGAGAAATACTAGATGACACCTGGGAGACTTTATAAATATCACTCTGAGTCAGTTAACAAGTTAATAGTACACAGGTCTTGCATCACGACGCATTTGCTGAACTTGAAGAAACTGTAATGGCTGGCATTACTGAATGACTTCAATAATTCATGATTTACAAGGGGCAGGGAAACGTAACAGGCAAACTAAGAGATGCTCTGTAAGCTCATGGATTGTTGAGAGGGATGGGAAAGTGTGTGCGTTTGTGTATGTGCATGTGTGTGTGTGTGTGTGTGTGTGTGTGTGTGTGTGTGTGTGTGTGTGTGTGTGTGTGTGTGTGGTAGAATGGGTAGGATAGCTGTGCAAGGGCCATAAGTGGTGATTACCACAGGAAAGTGTTCATTATCACTAGCAGTAACACCATGAGATTCAGAGACACGCAAATTAGCTGATAATTGAATCTTTCGTCATCGAGGCTAACGTCTTTGAATCACATTTCCTGTGGTCATGGAAACTGCTAGTTTTAGTTGCAGCAGTGTCTGGGAGCACAGGGAAATCTTTCTGAATCCTGCCCACTGCATCCAAATGTTTGGAATGTTATATATTCTTTAGAGAAACGTTTCCTAGTGAAGATGAAACAAAATAAGAACAATGACCGAAAAAAAAATAATTGCAGATTTGTCAATATTAATTATTTTTTTTAATTTCACCCTCTTACTAAAGTCATTTAGAACTTTCTGAAATTATCAATGTTATTCTGACTTGATGTTACTGCTTCCAGTTTGCACTCTTATGGAAACTTATATGTACAACATAATGTCTGTCACTAATTCAGAAAATAATAGATTTGTCATGTATAGAATGAAGACTACATGGATAACCGAAATCATAAGCCTCAAGTGCAAGGTGTGAGAAGTTTGTCATCTCGCCATGAAACAGATACACTAATGTTGTTTTGTGGTTGCCAGTCCATGCAGTCTGTAAGCACATTTTTAAATGTTTTGACTTTTTAACTTCATCTTTTTACTGCCTTAACAAACAGGAAAGTGCAAAGATGATGCAACAGTTAAATGTGCTACCGTGATTTCTGCTTGTTTATGTTTTAGCAAAGTATTTAATGTGGCACACATTCCTGTTTGTCATGCCAATGTAGTGAAGAATCTGGTGTGCAGGTAAGCATGAGGAGTAGTGATTACTACAAAGCTTGATGCTGCTATATTATTTGTAAGATTGATGTAAGTATTGTAGTGCCGTTGTATTTATCAATGTCGTTGTTCCTGTATACAATGTCTGTATATATCTGACAGCTTAACCCACTGATTTAAGGCTGTGAGCTGCTAACAAAATTCTTGAAATGCTGGGTTTGACTTTATCAGTCTCAATCATCAAACTATGTGTTTCTGAGAGTCACTTAATCAGGAACTGCTCCCATGGTGCTCTCAAAAAAGGGCTAGGGCCTAGCAAACTTACCTGGTTAACATATGAATAAAAATTAAAAATAACAATGAAAGCAGGATGTACTGAAATCTGAACTTGTGTAGAATTGTATACAAATCCATATTTATTTAGGTGCTTAATCACAAAGCACTATAAACAATAAAACCATTAAAACAAAATGAAATCAAATATAATATAGGAGGCAGACAGACATTAAATTAAAAACACAAATCACAGCCAAAAGAACTGATGTGCATGGAGGTTATCATTAAAAGTGTGGTTGAACAAATAAGAGTTAAGAAGCCAGAGTGGGGTACCCCATATGCTGTCAGAAGATATCAAGGTCCAGAGGTGCAGTATTTGATGAGCAAACAGGCACACATCAGAAGATTCAAACTCACAAGCCAGAAGTGCTAACAGCCCCAAGGAGGCTGACCTCAGTGCCCAAGGTAAGCAGTAGGGGACATTTAGCTCATTCATGTAAGAGGAACTCAGGCTGCATTGGGATCAAAAGAGCTGCACTGATATCTTGAAGATTGCAAGCACATAAAGCGGAAGGATCGGGCAGGGGATGGTGAGCATGTGTGGCTGCTGCTGGCTCACCCATCCGTGGGGTGAGGGAGGTAGACTGACTCACTGCATCAGTGACAGCTATTGGGAGGCAGCTGAATTGCTTGCAGCAGTGTGTCTTGTGAGCACCTGTAGTTAGTCAGATAGGGGGCTGAGATGTGTAGATGGATGCATGCACCATGTATAGGGGATCTCAGAAACTGCCACTGGGAATGGAGTAAGGAAGTCTTCAAGATTAACAGGCTGGCCTGCTCATTAATCTCCTGACTCTCACATGCCAGAGGAATAAATGGACTGATTGGGCTCCCCAGGCAGGTAATGAAAGGGCCTTATTTATTTGTATGAATGGACTGACTGGGCTCACCAGGCAGGGAATGAACAGGCCTTATTTATTTAGTTATATGAATGGACTGACTGGGCGCAGCAGGCAGGGAATGAACGGACCTTGTTTATTTATTTATTTATTTATTTATTTATTTATTTATTTATATGAATGGACTGACTGGGCTCAGCAGGCTGGGAATGAACGGGTCTTGGTTATTTATTTATTTATTTATTTATTTATTTATTTATATGAATGGACTGATTGGGCTCAGCAGGCAGGGAATGAACGGGCCTTGTTTATTTATTTATTTATTGATATGAATGGACTGACTGGGCTCAGCAGGCTGGGAATGAATGGGTCTTGTTTATTTATTTATATGAATGGGCTGACTGGGCTCACCAAGCAGGGAATGAATGGGCCTTATTGATTTATTTATTCCCCATGACACAAACATCTTACAAGAGGGTCTAACACAGACAAATAGCTAGTACCAAAGTCAAGAACTAAAACTCAATGCCAAGAAATGCATTATAGCGCCTTTTGGGAAAACTGCCACCCAGGCTAATTACTCCATTGATAAGACATCCCTAAGAGTTGACCAAGTAATCAGGGATCTGGGAACATATGTAGAGAGTAATCTAACCTTTCACCAACATGTGGCCAAGATAGTAAGAAAATCATTCTGTTGCCCAACTTATAAATAAGGGCACATCATCCAGGTTCAAAGAAGTGATAGTGTCACTTTATTCAGCCTTTATATCAGAGCCATAATTCAGTATAATGCCCTTTCGGCATGTACCTGACCAAAGATATACCACAGTTGGAATGACCACAAAGTCTCCTTACCAGGAGAATTCATTTATGAGCACATTGTCCTATATGGATCACTTTAAAGTCCTATCTCTATACTCTGTCTCCTACAGGTTACTGAGAGGTGATCTATGCCTGGCATACAAGACATCCTCAGATCTAGCTCTGATGGATCTTTTGCACATCTGTAAAACAAACAGCATCAGAACCACTAGATCCAAGGATTTAAATTTTGCTTGTGACATGAGTAAGACATGCTGGCAAGACAGGTATATATCTTACAGGATTCTCATGCTCCGAAACAGGCTCCCCATCCATGTCTAGCAGTGTCCATCCCTAACCCTATTTAAGTGTAGCCTTGATGAATGGATGGGAAATCAGAAATTCACCCCAGGTCTGGCCCCCATGTTTCTGATAGAGACAAACAGTAATACCCAAGCTAACATCCTCCCTCACATTACCTCTAAAAAAATCCTAACATAATCCCTACTAAAAAGCGCCCATGATAAAAAGGGATGCAGTTGGGTTGGATTGCAAGACTATGCTTATAAAGACTCTGGTTGTTGTTAGCCTAGTATATAACAGTGGACCTATGAACCTATAAATGGGCTGACTTTTACCAAGCAAGGAATGGATGGGCTGTATTTATTTATTTATGTGAATGGACTGATTGCAGTCACCGAGCAGGGAATTAATGGGACATATGGCTCTCTTCTGACCTAATAAACCTGGCTCTTACTCTGGGATGAATGGCAAGTTGGGGAGGTACGGAACCCATTGAGTGAGCCTGTGTAATAGATAAAAAAGGAAGAAGTACAGGGTAAAGGACATTGCAGTAATTATGGTGAGAAGAAACAAAAAGAAAATGGATGATGGCAAAGCAGTCTTAAAATGATATCAAGTGTTTAATACTAGGAATGTGCCTCAGGAGAAAACAAGATGCTTCATCTACAATGGACACTTGATCCTGAAGTGTCAGCTGATTGTCAAAGACGTTGCCGATGTCTGTTTGTTTGCAGGTTTGTTTATTTATTTTTCTATTTTTGTTTTACACCGGGGAGGTCCAACTGGATGCAGAAACTCTTTAAAAGCCAGGGAAGAAAATCTCTATTGATACAGTATGATGCAAGATACACAGTAGATTATTGCATAACATTAGTATAATGTTAGACAGTGAGGTAATAGAAAATAATACACAGTAGCATATTGAAATGATGCACATAACATAAAACTGTATGGAATAAAAGGATACATTCATCGTAATACAATCAGTATCATATTGAAATAGATCATATTATATAAAATGACTTTAAAAGAACACCCAACTATATCATCTCTAGATCCAAGAAAAACTTTAACCCAGTATTATTTCTAAAGGAACTTAATGCCTGTGACTGGAATCCCCTAAAAACCCTTCCTCTTGAAGACGCTGTTAAATATGATTCTTAACAATCCTTGACAGGCATGCACCTAAATGTTCTATTAGAATAAAATCCAAACCTGCCCCCTGGCTCTCTAAAGATACCAGACAAATGTTATTACTTAGAAATAAATCCTGGGCTAAGTGGAGAGCAACTAGAAAGGTATCAGAACAACAAACATTTAGACAGTTAAGAAATGCAACAAAAAAAGCTATTCTTTCTGATAAAAAAACCTACTATTGTAATCTACAGCAATCTCACCACAATAATCCACATAAATTCTGGGCAACCTTAAATAACCTCCTTCATCCTGGTCACTCTAGTACACCTTCCCCTCCAGGGTCTGAAAACAATACCTCCCATCAAACTGCCAATGCCTTTAACACCTTCTTCACAAACACCATACAGACTCTTGCTACTCAGCTAGCCTCAGACAACTCTGATCTACCTAACTCCCCACCTGATTCTCGGCCACCATTCCAACTACAACCTATATCTACCTCATACATCCAAAAACTCATCCACAAACTTAAGTCTAGTACCCCTTCTGCCGATCAGTTACCATCTGAATATCTACAACTTTCAGCTAAAGTAGTCGCTTATCCTATATCTATTCTGATAAACCGTACCATTATTGAAGGAACCATTCCAAATCTCTGGAAACTCTCCCACATTATTCCATTACACAAAGGAGGCAACTCTAATGACTACTCTAACTACAGGCCTATAGCTCTGCTCTCTCCTCTAGCCAAGGTTATGGAAAAATGTATTCACCATCAGCTAGTGAACTACTTAATTCAACATAACATTCTTGCAAACTGTCAGCACAGTTTCAGGCCTTTTCATAGTACCACTTCAGCTCTCCTATCCTTCATCAATACCATCAATAACAACCGTAATAACAACACCCTCTCATCAGCACTCTTCATTGACTTGTCTAAAGCCTTTGATATTGTTAACCACTCCTTACTCCTAAACACTCTGTCATCCCTGTCTCCAGATGAAAAAGCAATTCTGTGGTTTAGAGCTTACCTTAGCAATAGACAGCAAGCAGTTCTTTTGGAGAATCAACTATCATCTCTCCTACCTATTTCCATTGGTGTCCCTCAAGGCCCTATTCTTGGTCCTCTCCTTTTTTCCTTATTCATAAATGACCTACAAACAGTTATTCCACAAGCCACCTGTATACAATATGCTGACGACTCTACAATCATATGCTCCGCCATCTCTATATCTGAACTCCAATCTTTAACCCACACAGCCTTCAGCACAGTAGAAGCTTGTTTCTTGAAACGGTGCCTTCTTCTGAATGCCAAAAAGACCAAGCTACTACTGTTTACAACTAATACCAAGTCCTCACCCTTAAACTTCTCCATCCAATCCACTAATGGCACTATGATATCCCCCGACTCTTCCACCAAACTATTAGGAGTCACAATTGATAATAACCTTACCTTTGATATTCACATACTATTAAATCTGTTAATAAAAAACTGGGCTCCCTTTACAGGATAAAACCATTCTTAACTCCCACAGCCAGAACTACCATTGCCCACTCCCACCTAATTTCAACTCTTCTGTATGCTGCATCCATATACACTAATCTAAAAAAAGTAATCTTGCTAAGCTAGCCAACTCCTATAACAGTATTGCTAGATTTGCCACTGGAAACCCATACAGAACTCACCACTGTCTTAACCTTCATCAGCTAGACTGGCTCGAACTAAAAAACATCCTGATACTTTCTCAACTTACCATTGTTCATAAGATCTTTTACCAACCCAACAACACACCAATACTCAACAACCTTATAGTACCCTATAGAAATCTTAATTCTTTACGCTCCTCCAATGAACTCTTAGCTAGCACCACCAAGTCAAGTAACTTGGCTGGTGACTCACTGTTCTCCAGTACCGCAGGAAAACAATGGAACCTCCTGCCATCTGACCTAACCTCACTCCCCTCCCTTCCACTCTTTAAACAAAGACTTAAAAAACACCTTAAAACTAACTGGCTTTGCCCTTGCTGTTACCTAGACTAATACTTTGCAGTTTCTCTTAACTAGCTACTGTCCTCCCCTCTATGCTGTATACTTCTCTGAATGTTGTAAGTCCTTTAAGCTATCTGTGGCTCGTTTATAATTATTCAAAATACAGCCTCTTATGTATCCAGAAGGCAGTATTCCTGTCAGGTCTTTACATTTCCTCCTTCTCTCCCTTTACTGACTAACCCTTAGGAAATAGACTGACAGGATTACACTGCAGTAACCAAGGTTGTAAATCTTTCCTAACAATGTCTTGGAGCTATCCCCACATATTCTAACTTTAAAAATATCTGCATATGTATTATGTGTTAATATAATGTGTCTGTTAGTCGTCCCATACTTTAATTGCAAACTCAATTTGTGTCTCATAGCCTACCATAATTTATATTGTTATACCCTTCTTGAATTTTGTAATAATCTGTTTGGTGTGGTTTATTTGTGGAGCTTTTCTCCCCGGGTCTCTACTGAAAATGGAAATATATCCAGCTAGACCAGCCCGGTCAACAAATGTAAAATAAAAATAAAAATAAAAATAAAATATACAAGCATTGTTAGTGGAACTGCTATAAACATGGATGTACATGAATGAATATATAAATACGTGTCCCCCTGCTTATACTTGGAGAAGAGTAATAAGGTTTGAGTTTTATTTGTTTCAGTATGTACTTATGCTGGAATATAATAAGTGTTGGTATCCTGTGCGTTTTCAGTATTTTGAGCTTTCAGTATTTTGAGCTTTAGAAATTTTGGTCTCAGTATTTTGAGTTTAGTTATTTTGAAAGTCAGTATTTTGAAGTGGACCCATATATATATATATATATATATATATATATATATATATATATACACATATATATATATATATATATATATATATATATACATATATATATATATATATATATATATATATATATATATATATATATACATATATATATATATATATATATATATATATATATATATACACACACACACACACACACACACACACACACACACACACACACACACACACACACACACACATATACATACATAAAAAAATCTGTGCATTTCTAATTAATTCTTTCATAAAACTCATTTCTTGATGTAAATCAAATCATACACTTTAACCTCTGTTTCAGCACACTCATTAAAGATAGCATGTCATTCAAAGCAGGTTATTGTTATTATCTAATCCAATTTTCCAATTTAACTCTTTATACTCTATTATATTTTCAAAATACCCTCCCCTTGAATCCTGAGTCACTTTATCAATAACAAAAAATAAATACTTTTAAAAATCCACGGTGGTGGTGCTGCGGTACCATTGTCGCCTCACAGTAAGATGCTGTCTGGTTCGATTCTCAGCTAGAGTGTCTTCTGCGTGGAGACCTGCATGAATGAGCATACCTTCGTTGAAGGTTGTGCATCCGGGCTGGTAACTCGGCACGTAAAAATCAACTACCAGTCATTGGCGGACCGGAGTTCCGCTGTGGTGACCCTTAACCGGGAAAAGCTGAAAGACACAAACAATACTCGGTCGCATGTCTATATAAGGCATTAGAAGTTTTCCTTTTCTTAATATCATACAGATGTTCATATTTTCTGTCTCTCAGCCTTCTTTTTGTTTTGCTAACATAAAGTGCTGAACATGAAACACGTTGCCAGATATATGACACCTACGGTATTACAATCATACAAACCAGGGTTTGCAATAGTCTTATCATAACTTTCCACACTCACAGATGGACTGTTAGGAATATGTCTACAACTTTTGCAGCAGCCACATTTGGACATTTCTGACCCATACCGCTCCCTTAAATCATCAGTTTTTGCTTTTTCCAAGTGTTCCTCAAGGTTTTTGACCCTATTGAATATAAACTGAGGCTGGTTACCCACTTTCATCTTTAACTCCTTGGTAAAAAAACAATTTGCAATGTTTTCTCCATTCCTCAGGCATCCTCTCACTTTCCAAGATTTCATTAAACAATCTAGTTAAACCTCTACTGCCATTTCACCTAAACACCTCCTTGCTTCCACAGGTATGTCATCTGGACCAACAGCCTTTCCATTCTTCATCCTCTTCATAGCTATCCTAACTTCATCCTTGCTAATCCACTGCACTTCATGATTCACTATCTGCACATCATCCAACCTTCTCTCCCTCTCATTCTCTTCATTCATCAGCCCTTCAAAGTACTCTTTCCATCTGCTCAACCCACTCTCCTCGCTTGTGAGTACGTTTCCCTCATTATCTTTTATCACCCTTACCTGCTGCACATCTTTCCTAGCTCGGTCCCTCTGTCTTGCCAATTGGTACAGGTCCTTTTCTTCCTCCTTAGTGTCCAACCTTTCATACAAATTTTCATAAGCCTTATCCTTAGCCTTCGCCACCTCTGTTTGCCATGCACCTCATCTCCTTATACTCCTGTCTACTTTCTTCATGTCTCTGACAATCCCACTTCTTCGCCAGACTCTTTCTCTGTATACTCACCTGTACTTCCTCATTCTACCACCAGGTCTCCTTGCCCTCCTTCCTCTTTCTAGATGTCACACAAAGCACCTTTCTAGCCATCTCCCTTACTAGCTCTGCTGTAGTTACCCAGCTATTCGGTAACTCTTCACTGCCACCCAATGCCTGTCTTAACTCTTCTCTGAACTCCACCTCACAATTACCTTTTTTCAATTTCCACCATTTGATCCTTGGTGCTGCCCTCACACTCCTCCTCCTCTTCTTGATCACCAATGTCATCCTGCAAACCACCATCCTATGCTGCCTAACTACACTTTCCCCTGCCACCACTTTACAGTCTCCAATCTCCTTCAGACTGGCCCTTCTACATAAGATATAATCCACCTGTGTGCATCTTCCTCCACTCTTGTATGTCACCCTATGCTCCTCCCTCTTGTTAAAATATGTATTCACCACAGCCATGTCCATCCTTTTTGCAAAATCCACTACCGTCTGACCTCCTGCATTCCTTTGCTTAACACCATACCTACCCATCACTTCCTCATCCCGTCTGTTCCCTTCACCAACATGCCCGTTGAAATCTGCTCGAATCACCACTCTCTCACCCTTTAGATTTTTAGATGACATGATTATATTTTAGATTTTTAGAGAATAAGAATGTCATCTAAAAATCTAAAATTTGAGTATACATATATAAACAATGGTGAGTTGAACACAAACTGATTCGCCCATTTAGTTAAGACCATATTTGCAAATATGGAAGTACATTTCACTGTCGTTACACTCCTGATGAAAGCATTCTCCTTCAAAGAAAACAAAATTATTTTTCAGTACAATCTCCACACCATCTCTATAAATTCATACAACACAAAAATCAAATTGTCATATTTTTTTTTTGACTCATTCAACACATTTGCAAAATATTAAAATATTCTAATCCCAAATCATGGGGGATAACTGAAAATAAATTGATCACATCAACAGTAACATCACCACTAAAATCAAGATTATTCAACCTTTCCAGCAAGTGCCATGAATCATGTAACACATGATCATATTCTTTTACTGCATACTTACATTTAACATCTATAAATGCTTCTAAAAATGGTTTTCAATAAATGCGCTCATTTTTTATGGATTTTAGGGATCCCAAATATTGAGGGGATCGCTGGTTTGTTACCCATAACAAATTCATATATTTCATTAATAATGCTGCCTTGACTTCTCATAAGTAAGCAGCTTTAGCATGTGAAATAGTCACTTCATTTTGTAACAGCCTTTTATAGGTATTTTCATCATTCAGAATTTCATACACCTTGCATGCATAGTCAGCACAATCCAAAATCCCCCCCCCCATTAGATAGTAAGGCTATAAAATCAGTTATCTAAAACAACTGGCAAATAGCATCAGTCAGGATATTAATAAAATAGTGCGGGGTCATACCTTCCCTCATCAATAAAAAGGAAATTAACATCAAAAATATATTTGAAAGAGAAAAGACAGTGAATCTTGGGAATAAAAAGTGAACTTACAAACGTTATAACTGTTCTATGTGTAAACGTATGTCGGAGAATTCAAGTTTCTCTGACAATAGAACAGATAAGGTTTATAGTGTCCCTGGAATTTTTACTTGTGCATCCAAATATGTGGTTTGTTTGGCCACATATTCAACATACAATCCCTTCTATATAAGTAAAACAAACAGGAGTTAAAAAAGTGTATATGGGCATTATTATGTGGTTAAAATAAAAAACATGGAAAATGCTATTGGTAAGCATTCTGTCCAGTGTAGCAATTTTAAGAGTTTTTTGTGTACAGTTATAGATTTTGTCCCCAGTGATTTTAATGGGGATAAAGAAGTTGATTTAGAAATGTAAAGAGTTAAAGTGGCAAATCATTTTCAATGCACATATTTCACCAGGATTAAATAACAATATAAATTATAAAGTGGTGTTAGAATCGTTCGATTAAACAAATGTCAATAAATATATATATAGTTTTTTACAATTATTTTAGCAAATTTTTAATGTTTTTTCAAGTGTTATTTGAATATTATTATTTGTTATATGGGGACCCAATTAATTAATTAGGTCATGTGATTTTGAAAGAAGACTTTTTTTAGGATGAAAGAACTTAACCAATAAATGATGTTCTTCATCTCACATTGCTGCAGTCCTTACTTATGGGTAGTCCGCGGTCCTCGGTCGGCCCGAATACCAAAGTATTAGGCTGACGTCGGTCATGGGCACCTAGAACTGACATCAGAGCGTCAGGGTATAAAGGCGCATGACCGACGTCATATCCTCAGTCTTTTTTGCCGCATGGTCCGATGCAGAAGCAGCGTTGCAAGTGCCGTTCGGCATTCTGAAATTTTTCGGTTTCGGAGTTTCAGACCGATACCAGGTTGGGCTAAGTACCCCGTTGGGGAATATTTTTGTTTTTTCTTGCCTCAGTTACTTACCGGATGTCAGAAAAAGTGAATAATTGTATTTCTTGTGGGAAACAGATACCGCATAGGGATTACCACTCGCTTTGTATTCCTTGTTTGGGACCGGAGCACGACGTAGTCGGGGGTCGGTTTTGTGCTAGGTTTAATAAGCGCACTATAAAACGGAGGTTAGATTGCGCTAGGTTAGTCTTTGGCAAGAGGTGTAATTATAACATGTCGTCAGATGTTCCGACGCCGGCTTCTACTAAGAAGCGCAAAGACAAATCTTTAAAGTCTAGGCAGGATGATTCGTCTGTTACGGACGCCGGATCTTCAGAAGCTACAGCTGAACAGCTGGATCCGGCTGAAGTTTCTGTTGAGTCCCAGGGGGAAACTTTGATTTTACAAGATGTGGCCTCTCAGGAGGCAGGTCAGGCTGAAGGGGCCTCTCAGGTTACTATTCTCCCTTCTATGCCTAAGGTGGTTAGGCCTTCTGTTACTGTTCCTAAGGCTCCTTCTAAGGGCAGGTCTGTTCTGCCTTCCTCTGGTGTCAGTTCTGGTTCTTGAGGGTCTGTGCCTAAAAAGCACATGCTTAAAATGGCAGAGGATTTGATTACTTTAATTAGAGGTTCTATGCCCCCTCCTGATAAGAGGCCCAGGATGGAGCCAGAGTTGGAAAGTTTGGAGCAGGCCTCAGATGATTCTGAGTCTTCTGCTGAAGACATTCAAGATTTCCCTCCTTATTCTGATTCTGATGCAGAGGATTCCACTCCTTCTGCTTCTCCTCCAGAGGATTTTTCATTTTCAGAAACTCTGCATTCCATGAGGGAGCATTTTAAGTGGGAAGGACAGGATTACTCTGATTCACGGAAGAGACTCAGGGAGTTCTTGTTTTGCCACAGCATAGACCCTTAGCTATACCTCCGGTTTTGGATGTTGTTTCGATGTTTTCTCGAGGCTTCCCTTAATCCAGATTCTGTGCCTCCTGCTCCAGTTAAACCTGACAGGTATTATAGGGTGCCTGAGGCTCATAAATATCTGTATAAGAGTCCTAGGGCGGACCCAGAAACTATTAGTCAGGGGCCTAAGGGTGTTAGAGCCTCTGTTGTTAAGAATCCGGTTCCTCTGGATAAGGAAGCTAGAGCTTTGGATAGATGGGGTAAGAAGGTGTATACCTCTTCTACTTTAGCGATGAGAGCTTTGAACTGCCAGTTTCATATGTTGAAGTATCAGAATTTCCTCCTTTCTCAGCTAAGATCTAAAGTAGATGCTTTAGCAGAGGGCATAGAGTGTAAAGAATTGCAGGATTTAGTGCATGTTTCTGAACAGGTGGGAAAGCACTCTTTGCAATGTGGTTTTGATGCTTTACAGGCTTCTTCTAGGGTGGCTGCAACTGGTTCAGTTATTCGTAGGCACGCCTGGCTTAAGGATCAGAATTTGTCTGAGCATGTTAAGTCTAGAATTCTGGATGCCCCTTTACAGTCTGAAGTTTTGTTTGGTCCTCCTGTGGAGTCAGTCTTAAAGAAAATGGAAGACAAGGCTAAGTCTATGCAGACTGTTAAAGATTTTTTGCAGGTACAACCTCCAAAGTTTAGTAGAAATTGGCCTACTAAGGGGTGGACGTACCCTTCTTCTGATTCTCAGTCTAGGGGTAGATCTAGGCGTGGTAGGGGCAGAGCTCAGAGTACCTTCAGGCCGAGACAATGGAGTTCGCCTGCTCAATCTGCTGGTGAAGGCAGGGGCCAGTCCTTTCGTAAACAGGCCCAATGACCTGCATTTTCAGCTGCCAGATTCTTCCTGCCTGGCAGCTCCTTTGGGAGGAAAGTTGGCTCTTTTCAAACAAAATTGGCATTTAGTTACCCAGGACAAATGGGTATTGGACATTATAAACCGAGGTTACAAGTTCTATTTCCATACCATGCCTCCTTTCAAGGGCATGCCAGACGTCCCTCCTCGGCAAAGGATAGAGGCTCACAAACAAATTTCTTTACTTCTTCAAATGGGAGCTATACAGCCAGTTCCTCTGTCAGAAGTGGGCCTAGGATTTTATTCTCGCCTGTTTCTAGTTCCAAAGAAAGGGAACACGTGGAGACCAATTTTGGATTTATCTATCCTCAACACTTATCTGGACATTCCAAAGTTCAAGATGCTGACTTTACAACAGCTTTTACCTCTGTTGGGAAAAGATCACTGGATGGTTACTCTGGATCTCAAAGAGGCTTACCTTCATGTTCCTATCAGGCCCAGTTGCAGGAGGTACCTGCGTTTTCGGGCTGGAAATTTACATTATCAGTTCTCTGCATTGCCCTTTGGCTTATCTACTGCGCCCAGAGTGTTCACAAAGGTTCTGGCTCCAGTGATAGCCTTTTTCAGACTAAGAGGAATACAGATTTATCCTTATTTGGACGATTGCCTGATTATTGCACAGGAAAAGGACAAACTTCTTCAACATCTACAGTATGTGCTGGCAGTGTTAAGATGCCTAGGGTATTCTGTGAACGAAACAAAGTCCAGTCTAGTACCCTCTCAGGACATGTGCTTTCTGGGTGTGAGACTGAATACAGCTTCCCAGATGGCCTTTTAGACCCCGGACAAACAAAGAAGCCTTTCTCTTTATTTTCATCAAATGTCTCTACGGTCCAGGCTGACTGCAAGGACAGTCCTTCAAGCCTTGGGGTTCATGGCATCTTGTATTCTGGTGCTTCCCAATGCCAAATTGCATATGAGGAAGCTTCAATGGTATCTCAAAAATGTATGGACACAGCACTGCCAAGATCTAGACACTGTCATTCAGATAATACCTTGCATTCAGAAGGAGTTTTTGTGGTGGGCTCAGGAATGTCACCTAAACAAGGGACTCTCTGTGACCCGGCCAGAGGCGAGTCAGATTCTAACGACAGATGCCTCGGACACGGCTTGGGGAGCACACCTCAATGGAAAATGGGTGCAAGACACGTGGCCTGTCAAACTCCAACATTTGCATATCAACTTGAAGGAAATGTTAGCAGTCCAGTTTGGATTGATGGCTTTCAAAGACTTACTTCACCCAGGGCAGGTGTTGATTCAAACAGACAACACTACTGTCATGTGGTACATCAACAAGCAAGGGGAACCCATTCTTACCCTCTTTGCAGACAAGCGATGATTTTGTGGGAAACTGCTCTCAATCTACACCTCAATCTTCAAGCAAGGTTTCTACCAGGAGCACAGAACTCCTTAGCAGATGTGTTGAGCAGACAAATAGTGGATCCTCACGAGTGGAAATTGGATCCTCATGTATTTCAAAAATTAACAGTGTTATGGGGAACTCCAGACATAGATCTGTTCGCTTCTCCACTAAATTACCAGTTGCCAAAGTTTTGCACAAAAATGTTTCATCACACAGCTTGGAAGGTGGACGCTCTATCATTCAGTTGGAACAATCTGCATGTATATGCCTTTCCACCTCTGCCTCTTCTTCCCAAGGTACTTTTGAAGGCCAGACAAGAAAAGCCAACCAAGATTTTGATAGCACCGGATTGGCCTCGACAACACTGGTACCCACTACTGAGGAGTCTAGTACGAGAACCTCCATGGCCTCTGCCTTTGATTCCGCACCTTTTGTCACAAGAGGGCAATCACTTCCTCAATGTCAAGATTCAGTCTCTGCATCTAACAGCCTGGCATATTCTGTTTTAGACTCTGGAGGGTCTCAGCTTCCACAACAAGTTTTGAATGTTATTTTGGAGGCCAGGAGGCCTAGTACCAGGAAAGTTTACGCTGATAAATGGAGGAGATTTTTTATTTGGAGCAAAGGAAAGGACTTTGATGTCTCCAAACCTGATTTAAGTGTTGCTCTTCAATATCTTACTGAGTTATTGGACAAGGGTTTGTCTTTCTCCTCGATAAAGGTCCATGCTGCAGCCATTTCTGCTCACTATGATTGTGACCCTCCTTTATTCTCTCACCCTTTGTTTAAGCAATTTCTTAGAGGGAAAAGAATATAAGACCCCACGTAGAGCTCCTACTCCTGCTTGGGATCTCAATTTTGTGTTGGGAGAGCTTACTCTACAACCTTTTGCGCCTGCAGCTTCGTCCGTGTTTAAGTATTTGTCATGGAAAACTGCTTTTTTGTTGGCCATTACCTCTGCAAGAAGGGTTTCTGAATTACAGGCCCTCATGGCAGTGGAGCCTTTCCTGATTTTTCATAAGGATAGGGTATCTTTGCATGCTAATCCTTCCTTTATGCCTAAAGTGGTTTCTAGTGTGGCCTTAAACCAAACTATTCATTTGCCTACTTTTTATGCAAACCCCCAAAATAAAGGGGAGAAAATTTTGCATACTTTGGATATTCACAGGCAGTTGCGTTATTATTTGAGCAGAACCAAGGAGTTCAGACAGTCTCAGCAGTTGTTTGTTTCTTTTGCCTTGGGTTCACAGGGTAAACCTGTTTCAAAACAAACTATTTCTAAATGGATTGGGTTTTGTATTTCTTTCTGTTATTCCCATCATGGTAAGGAGATTCCGGCTGGAATCAGGCCTCATTTCACTAGGGCTACTGCTACTTCCACGGCCTTTCTAAGGGGGGTAGCTACAAAAGACATTTTGGAGGCAGCTACTTGGAGTTCAGTGCATACTTTTTCTAAACATTACCACCTTCCTCTCTATTCTAAGTCTAGGTCTGGATTTGCCACTGCAATTTTACAGGGCATTTTAGCAGCCCCTAATGCTTTATGATTTTTACCAGCCTCCCTTTCCCGTTGCTTTGGGATTCTACCCATAAGTAAGGACTGCAGCAATGTGAGATGAAGAACATAGTACAGTTTTGTACCTACCATAAATGTAGATGTTCGAAGATCCACATTGCTGCAGTCCAATTTACCCTCCCTCCTTCCCCACTGTAGTTTAACAGGGTGCTATGCTTTAGGTGATGGTTGTTGTTGGGCATGTTTTTGGGAGGTATTCTGTTTTTGGCTGTGGCCTTTCTTGTTTGGCCTTCTGACATCTGGGGCAAGAAAAGACTGAGGATATGATGTCGGTCATGCGCCTTTATACCCTGACGCTCTGATGTCAGTTCTAGGCGCCCATGACCGACGTCAGCCTAATACTTTGGTATTCGGGCCGACCGAGGACCGCGGACTACCCATAAGTAAGGACTGCAGCAATGTGGATCTTCGAACATCTACATTTATGGTAGGTACAAAACTGTACTTTTTTCATGGTGTTCACATACTTATTCTCTATTGGGAGGTTGTTCATATTTTCATCGGTTTGTTTTAGAGTTGCAGCTTAGAGAAAACAGTACGTTGTTTTCTTTTGTATTATCCATGTTGTTGAAGCACCAACATTGGAAGTCTTTTTGTATTTTTTTTGTTCTCTCCTGAATATTTTGAGAGCATTATCATTCCTGAGGTGTTTTGCTCCACTGTTCTGGTGCTACGTTAGCAAATGCTTTTTCATTTGCAGGTAGGGTATCAAGTGGTCTTACCAGAAGCAAATTATTTGTGTTCCTGAGATCATAGCAGTCTTTAAACTGAAGACTATGTTTAAGAGGTAGGCAATAGGGCTGTTTAAGTATCTTAAAGGTAATGATATTTAGCATAAATGTAGTTCAATTTAAACAGGTAACCTGTTGGATTTACTGTTTGTTGACCAGATTAGTGGGCTGGTAACAGACCCTCTTCAGATGCTGCTGAAGCCATAAGACAGATACATAGTACTGTACGTAAAGCAAACATGCATCATAGTTCAAGGAAGTAATGAACAACAGTACATGCATACGTCTTGAGAATTAAATGGACACAAGAGGTCATAGGCCAAAACGAAAGTGCACAGTGTAAACTGGAATTGTATAACAGTGTACAGGTCAGTACAACGATGTAATGGAAGCAATTAAGCATGAATTAGTGTTTAACACTAATGATAATGAAATTATGAGACTGAAATCTAGTGCTAAAAGTGTGACAAAAGAGGTAAAACTAGCAGGCTGACTTTCTGTCTTGTCTAGTGCTTAGGTGTTTGGGTGAGTAAAGTAAATGCAGCAAAGGGTTATGCAGATGGTGGAAAACACAAAATATACAGAAGGTTCTTTAGTGAATGGTAGTCTTAGCCTAAATGTTGCAGATTTTAAAAATAAAGTGGAAAACAAGGGGTTAATACTTATTGTTATTACACTGTGCTCTATTCTTCAGGAATATATAAAAGAGAGGGTATCTTAGGCTTTAGGAGTCTAATGAGAGAAAGTTTCCAGTTCGATCTTTTAAGAATCACTAGTATATACAGATAAGATGAGACTGGAAGGAGCTTACGACCAATTTATAGTAAGGGTATGGAACTCAAGAGTCCCTCAGTACAAAAGAGCAACACTGGTTGGTCAGGTAGGGACTGCATATTCTGGAAAATAACTCCTCTGTGGACCACCTCATAGCCATGTCTTTTTAATCAGTTTTCTATAGGGTGCTGAGAGGTGACCTACGCCTGGCCTGCAAAATATTCTCTGATCCATTCTTAAGGGCTCTATTGCACATGCACAAAAGAAATAGGATCAGAAACACCTGATCCAGGGACCTAAACCTCACCCTCATCATAAATAGGACATGCTGGAGAGATAGCTGTGTGTCTCAGAGGCTCCTCCTTCTGTGGGGCAGGCTTTTCAGCCACATGAAGCAAAGTTCTTTACTGCTTTTATTAAAGCAGAACTTGGGTCAGTGGGTGGGGATTCACACATTTACCCTAAGTCTGGCACCTATATCTCTGTTGGAAAAAGGAAGCTTGTAAATGCTTGATGACTCATGCCTAAGTTTATATACTCCCACAAAACCTAAGCAATCAATGCCTTTCTACTGTTTCTAGGAAACATTTCTTGGCTTAAAAAGATCCTTTAGGGTTATTAGCCTAGTATTCTTCTGTGATTCTGTGGAATATAGTTAATGGGTAAAAGTATCTAAATAGCCTAAATAGAGTGACTTCATAAAATGATACTTTTGAGCTTACTGACAACAGCAAGGAATGAGGGGAGGGAAGGACTTTTGTGGTCAAATTAACATAAAGGGTGCACAACAAAAGAGACACTGTTCCTCAGCCAGAGTTAGTTAAAGAATAAAATAATACAGTTATAGTTTAAAATGTTTGAAAGCCAGTTCCAACAAGAGAAGTAGTAATAAGAAATCAAGTGCAGTATAGTTGTCTAAGAGATACAAAATATTATCCTAAGCAGCCAAAATCCTACTTTCTGTTATCTCTTATTAGAAGTGCCTTATGTGACTCTCTTGCAACTTTTTCTGCACTCACCACTTGCTCCGCTCACGCATGTAAAAGTCAAGTTTTCATCACCACCTGTAGAACCACTGTCTCCTCTCTCCTTATTTAAAATATGAGAGCATATATCTTAACCTCTTACCACAAGTAATCTCTTAACTTCTTACCACAAGTATTCTATCCAAAGCCAAAGGTAAAAGGGGGGGGGGGCAAAGTCCAAAGTCAATGACAGATTTTAAATATACTGCACTTTCTGAAGGATATGGACTACCTGGTGGTGTAAACCTTGGCTCAGGATGATTGTCACTGTTGAAGTGACACCTGACCCCATGTGCAAAATGGGAAAAATGGGTTGAGGATGGATGAAGTCTGAAACTCAAATTTCTATCATTATTAATGACTTCAAAACTCAATTATTTGCTTGAAACCACACATTTTATGGGGAAGAGAGCAAAAATATGAGACATAAATGTGGGTATTCTGTAGAAATCAGGGGAGTTAAGAGGTGTGCACAAGGGCACAGGATGCAGTGCATGGAAGGCAGGTGCATTCAGAGATTATTTTGATCCAGCCAGTCTATAATACCACATCCTGCTAACTGTTATATTAAACCTGCAGGCTGTCTGGCAAGTTGTTGTGCAGAGAGCACAGTATATTTTCCTCTTCCCTGAAAAGGAAAGCAGGTCATCAGTTTCCTCCTTTCACTCCCATCTCCGACTTTACTTATAGGCAACTTTGGCTCAGGCCAAAGCTTAGGTTATCATTGCTGTAGGTGGAGGTCCTACCTGTGTATTACTGTTTCAGCCTGTTTCATGCAGGCTTGAAGTATTTTTTTGATTTTGAAACCACTACATTCTCATTAAGGGCTTTCACTCATTTATCTGTTTGTCTGTTCTCACAACTTCTCTGTCTGAAAAAAAAACAAAAAAAATAAAAAATAAAAAAATAAACAAAAAAAAAAATCTTTTTTATTCTCATTACACCATCTTCTGCCTTCCTACTGTGTTGTCCTTTTGCTCATCTCTTTTAATAACTTTCTAAAGGAAAGGTGTACCTGTGAGGCCAGTGTTAGAAGAGTATTTATTTGAGATGTAGGATCTTTGGGTCCACTGACCGACTGTATGGGAGTGAGTCAAAAAGGTCTGGGTGCTGAGAGGTGAGGAAGGAAGAGGACGGGTTATGTTAGAAGATGATTTTCCCTCCTTGGAGAAAAGATGACGTATCTTATTCCATCATCATAATCTGAGTAACATTGATCTGATGTAATAATAGATACCATATCTCCAGGGAACATGACTACTGAAGTGCACGCAGTGGTTAGTTATGTGAGTTAAGATGAGCAGTCAATCTCAGTGCTTACATAAAATGGAAAACAGAGTGTAGTAGTGGGAAGCAAAGACTTGTGACATCCCATTATTTTGGGCACATGATCTGTCTGCTGTTTTGGGCAGTTTAATCTACACTGCTGTTCCAGGCAATAATATCAGTCTGTAATACTGCCTTAGATGGACTGCTTGTTTAAAAGTACTACCTATGTGAATTGTATGCATTACTGTCACACAGGATGACAGCACTGTAGTAGGCCTAAGGTAGTGCACTGCCTCTGAGAATTTACCTGAAAGGCCTTTGATGGAGGCAGTGCACTCATTTTTGGCAGTGGGTAGAGGGATGGCATTTTATGAGCCTGTAGAAAGTAGGACAAACAGGAAAGCAAAATAACTTGGCTCACTGAATGGCTTAAATATCATGTGCAAACCAAGAACTCCTGCTCTTATTCCACTGTGTCTTCAGCTCTTTTCTGTTCCTGAAAAATGTTATTATTTTCCTCATTAATATACAGCCAGAGTAATAACAATTTGAAACTTATGGGAATGCAGCCTGCAGGAAATAGTATTTCCTACACTTTATATCAGCATGCAATTTGAACTGATAAGGTGAAGTTGGGGCAGTCGTGCTGTTGGGGGAAAGTTTTTTTGGAACGAAATTCTGTTTGGATACTTCTATATTTTTACTTTAGACCATATCCTTCAAGAGATTCAATAGTGATCACTGGCTTGCTGCAGAAGTAATGATAAAAAATAATTGCAAGCAATGTATGAACATTTTTTTAAAATCATATAACTGGTTGGAAGCGTGGAGGAAGAGCATGATCTACATGGGGGGATACGGGGCAGGGAACATGGAGTGAATATCACAATATAGTAATTTGGGAAATGAAGTGAAGGCTATGTGATAAAGGTTTAGCAAAGTGGAGGAGACAATTATTTGATATATTGTGAAAATAGTTTTGGGTCACTTATAATCACTGGATGTTCACTTCTAATAGGCTGACTTCTGACCACAAGATATACCAGAAACTCAATAAACAAAGGTCACTTACTGCATGCCCAGTGAGAAGGACAGAAGAAGTTGTCTTTGCTGTGCATTGCTTTTTAACAAGTTTTTTTTACTTAAAAACATATTTTTACTTCAAAAAAGTAAGACCCTCTTCACAGCACCACCAACAGAGTCAGGCAGAAATAGAATGTGGATGACAGATTCCATTTTGTTAGTGTGCACACAGTATTTAACCCATGTCAGAGGCACAAATATTAAGCTGTAACTAAAATGTAAGAGAGAGAGAGAGAGAGAGAGAGCAACCTGGAACATTATTGTCCAGTTAATAATATGGTCAGACATATTCACGTTAAAGTCCATGTTAGAATTTCATACAACTTTAATGATACCATAATTCTAACGTATGCTGTTCTACATTTTCAGCCAACACTTTGTGAAATATTTATTTTCCTCTCTAATGTTTAAACATAACATTCTTAAGCTACATAACAATGGACAGGGGGAGGAACATTCAGTAATGAACAGCAAATACTGCCTCTGGCAACAGATGAAATACATCAGTGTCAAACACTGAAAATAGGTAAGTTGTCAAAATGTGATTGTTTTGGGGTTTGAATGCTGAGAGAAGACTGTATGTGAAAACAATGGCCAGTTACTTGATCACTGTTTAACAGTCATCATTATGCCTTGCCAGGGAGGGGCAGGGTACAATTACCCAAGGGCAAAAATAGACATACACTACTGTAGATATATTTTTTCACTTTGACCACAGTCAAACACCCATGAGGTTGACAGTCAGAGTGTGACTATTTTTGAGGTGGGAAGTGGGGGAAAGACTGCATATGAAAACAAAGGACGGTTAGTTGATCATCTTCAAGTGATAATCAGTAAAGCTTGTCAGGGAGGGACATTGAAAGTGTCTGAAAGAAACAAGCTGAAATGCATTGCTGTGGCAATTGTTTCTTTTGGTTTGGTCATAATCAGACATAAGATACAGTCAGAAAGTGGCTATCTTTTAAGGGGAGAGATGGTAGTCTGTGCATGTCAGAAAATAACATGTTTACTGAATTGTGTTAAATAATTGTAAATATGTTTTGTCAGGGAGAGACAAAGCACATATCTGAGAGTAACAAATTGAAATACATTATTATGGCCATGATTTTCTCACTCTGATCACAAATATCAGAAGTATACACAGTTAAAAGTAGCTATAATTTTTGGGGGGCTGGTGTCTATGAAGGCAAATGACATTGTTCTTAATTGATTACTGTTAACTGTCAGAATGGCTTTGGATAGGCAGTGTATATGTTTGGGATCAGCAATTAGAAGTATATTACTGTGACCATTATTTCACTCAGAGGTTGATGAGGTTAAGGAAAGTGCCTATCTTTGAGATAGCTGAAGAGGCAGAATGTTTGTAAAGGCAAGGGGCATTATATTTAGTTGATCACTGCTGAACAATTTTTATTACAACTTGAGGAGCACTGTGCATGTCTGAGAGCAACAAGTTAAAATCTGTTACTACGGCCATTATGTTTCACTTTGATCAGATCCAAACATCACAGGAGTAAGCAGTCAAAATGTAATTATCTTAAGGGGGATCTGTGCATAAATATAATTACCACTGATGCTAATTTATCATAGTTAAACAGTCACTGATTTTACTTGGATGGTGTCAGGGAAATTTCTGTCTGGAAAAAAAAATCACCATAGCTTTTTTCTGTGATAACTCAAATGACTTTTTTGTTCATTTAAAGGAGGTGTATTCTATCAGAAGAAACATATTCTACATGGTCTGTCTTGGTGTGAAAGGAGCTATAACTAGTGTTCCTGGTATCTTAAGATGCCATTAACACAAACCATGTCCTGGCATTCAGACTGCTACTTTATTGTTATCGTGTCGTAATAGCTCTACTGTAGAGGACTTTCAATTCAGATCAAAGTCAGTATGTGCATTTTGCTTTTTCTTATGCCACAAATGTATAATGCTAGAAATCTTAAATGCATCACCCTTTTAAAACAAAGTACCTAAAACCATTATATATTTTGTCTGAAAGGAATGCTTTTTAGCATTTAAAATATTAATACAGGAAAAAAGAAACCTTTACTGGGAGTTATGAATTGGCAGTAAAGTCTTACTGTGCAGAAGTTTCATTACATCTTCAGTTAAAACACTGACGTAAGCATAGTTTATAACTAAATGTCCAGATTTGTTGTCAAAACATTTACTGTTAATGTTTCAAGGATATAATCATGTTTTGGTAAGCTCAACCAGTAGACCTACATGGCCATCAGAATGTGCCATGCTACAGAGTTGCATTATACTCATTTTCAATTAAGGATGGATAAATGACTTCTCTTTGGGACAGATATAGGTTCATAGGTTAATAGGTAGGTACTATGCTATTAGCCCTAGGGTCTGTATAAGCCTAGCCAAAAAGGTACCCTGGCTTTTGCCACCCAAGAAAATTATTTTCCTGTGCCCCTGTTGAGCAGAGCCACAGAAGTGATCCCTGGGGTGAATTTCCTATTTCCCATCCAATCATCAAGATTTTTCTTGAAGACTGCTAATGAGGAGCTCTGTTTGACATAGATAGGTAGTCTGTCCCAGAGTATGGGAAGTCTCTGGGACAGGAATCTATCCCTCCAGCATGTTCTGTTTATTGTGGTGACAAGGTTTAGGTCCCTAAAGCGTGTAGCTCGGAGGGATTGGGATTTCTTTAAGTGGAGCATGTCCAACAGCTCTGGGTTTGACATAGCTTTGTATGTTAGGCAGAGATTGCCTCTGAGTAGGCGATATGCAACGTAGTAAAGCTGGAGTTTTTTGAGACGGTCTGCATCGGGCATCTGTTTGAGGCCAGTAATCCTCTTTGTGAGGTATTTCTGTGGCCTTTCCAGTTGTTGCAGATGTCTTGTGAGGTACATACCAAAAGGGGCATTGTACTCTATAATGGGTCTAATGAGTGATGAGTAGAGGGGAACAATGACCTCTTTTTTTCTGGATGAGAAACCTTTTGTGATGAGGTGAGCCATGTAGAATGATTTCCTGACCACTGTGGCAATGTGATTATCAAAGGAGAGATTACTGTGTCCCAAGGTCTCTTATCACACTTTCGGCATTAAATAGACTAACACTTATGTGGTAGTTCATGGGTACAGAGTTTTTACCAAAGGGGATGACAATACACTTTTTGGCATTGAGCTTCAGGCCATGGCTTTGACACCAGGCATCTGTCTCAGTGAGGCCCTTTTGTAGTATGTCCACATCGGTAGGAGTTTCGATTATGGCTCCTAGTTTGCAGTCATCTGCAAACTTTGTTAGCCAAAGATCTTCTGTGTTAGCCTGTACTTCAGAGAAGTAGATAGCAAACAGGAGAGGACCCAGGACTGAACCCTGTGGTACTCCACTTGTCACTGGTCTGAAGTCGGATTTGGAGTCTGCTCCTTTCACAGTGTGGGTTTTGTCCGTGAGCCAGTTGGCAATCCATCTTGTGACATAGGGATTTATACCTAGTTTAGTGAGCTTATCTATAATTCCAGAGTGGGGGATGGTGTTGAAAGCCTTGGCGAGAACTAGATAAGCTGTGTGAACCACCTTACCCTCATCTATGGCTTTGGTGACTGCTTCAAAGAAGTCAATCAGGTTTAGGAGACATGATCTGCCTTTTACAAACCCGAACTGGGTAGGGTCCAGAGTTTGGAGATTACCAATGTCTTTGCTTATGAGTTCCATGATAATACGTTCCATGGCCTTGCAGACCATGCTCGTCAGGCTAATGGGGCAGTAGTTCCTGGGGACTGTCGTGGCTCTCCCTTTGTGGAGTGGGATAACCATCACAGTGCACCATTCAGTGGGCACAAAGCCTGAGGTGAGACTATGATTGAATGTGGTACTTAGGTAGGGTGCCAGTTCATTCTGTAGTTTGTGTAGAATGCAGCCTGGGATATTGTCAGGTCCCATGGATGCTGTGTTCTTGGCTTTGGAGAGTGTGTTTTTTACCTGTGTGATTAGAGGAACTTTGCATTCTTCCGGTATAGAGATGGGCCCTCTAGGGGGTGAGAGGGGGGTAAAGTTAGCACTGAACCTATCTGCCAGGATGTTGGCAATATCAGTTGGTTCTGTATATTTAGTGCCATTGTGCTGTAACTCAGAGCAGATCTAAGTGTTGCCATTGAGATTCTTGACATAGCTATAGAATGCTTTGTGGTTGTCTTTAGAGACAGTGGCAATTTTGTTTTTGTAACCAGCTTTGGAGGATTTTATGAGGGATCTCAGCTTCTTACTGAGGTTGACCAGGGAGTTCTTCCAGTCATGGGATTTTACTCTTTCTTGCAACAGTTTCTTTGTTCTATTGTAGAGTTTGTTTATGGCAGAGGACCACCAGATTGGCTTCCTTTTTTGGAGGATAGCATCTTGGTTCCATTAGGGATAGCATGATCCATGCACTCGTGTAAGTGCTTATAAAGTGCATTTGTGTAGAATTCAGCAGTCGTACCTCTATTGTCCATCTGCATGGGTGTCATGGTTTGTCACTTCTGTCCTAAGAAGTGTAAAGTTGGCTTTGGAGAAGTTTTTTACGGTGGTTTCCCTCCTTAGGGGGTGGGGGCGGGATGTGGATGTCTAGGGTGATTAGCTTGTGGTCGGATCTGACCAACGAGGAATTGACCACTGGTGTGGAACACCAGTTGCCCATGTTGGTAATGACCAGGTCTAGGATATTGCTGCCCCTGGTGGGTGTGTGAATAAGCTGATCCAAGGCATTGGAATTTATGAATTCCAGAAAACGTTGAGCAAAAGAGTTGGTACATGAGTAGTTTTCCCACTTAACGGTGGGGTAGTTGAAATCACCCATTATTAGGGTGTTGGGTTGTACCCTAATACTTTCCAGTGTATAAAGAAATGAGGAGTGGGAATCTTGGGGCATGGTGGTAGGTCTGTAGCAAGCTACAATTTGGATTTTAGTCTTGCCCAGAGTTAGTTGCACTTGGATAAACTCAGATGCATTATGCTGTGCAACTAGCTTGGAGGTGTGGATATCCTTAATGAATATGGACATGCCTCCACCTTTATTGCTTCGTTCCGGGTTAGGTGGCCAAAAGGTGTGGTATGAATTATAGTCTGGTAATGCAGGGGTGCTCTCTGGAGCTATGAACCAGGTCTCTGTCACTGCACAGATGTCGATGTTCTCCATTTTAAGGAGTGCCTCAAGTGAGTGCATTTTGAGGTTTAGACTTCTAGCATTGAGTAGCATTACCCTCAGATTTTGCTTGCTTGTACTTGTTATGGTGATGAATTTGTCATTTGAACCTTGCCTAAAAAAGGCACTATAGGGGTGGCAAGAGCCTTTGCCAGTATCCGGAATCCCAAGGGCGACAGGTGTAGGCCATCTCTGGCAAAGCATCGTGGTCTGTCGATCATGTCGTCCCAGGCAGACAAATACTGGATCCCCATAGAATGATACCAGAAGCTTAGCCAATTGTTGAAGTCAGTCATTTTGTCCTTGTACTGTGGTATCATTCTGGGTGATGGCAGGATGCTACTCAGGGCTAGGGTCATACCTGCCTGGGCTACAAGATCGGAGAGCTCCTCCATGTCTCTTTTCATGCAGTCCAGGCAAATACAACTCATATAATATGTCTCTAAAAAACACACCTTTTTGCCACCATAACTATATCATGACCAGAACTCCCTGTCTGTATATGTGGGGGGGGGGCAATATTTTGGGGTGAAATTCTGAACTAAAATGCATTTAAATTCCTGAAGATAAAATGAAATTGTTAGGGCTTGGGCATTGGAAGATCTGCATTTGAAGGGTGGGAGATGTGTGGCTCTTTGCAGGCATTCCCTCCTCAGGGAGGTGTTAAAAAGTAGTGAATCCCCTTTTCACTTTCAGAGTTTACTTTCAAAATCAAAAACTGCCTTTATTTTTCTTTTTTGCACTACTCAGCATTGAACCCCCTTTTTACCAATGGTTTCACTTTTAAAAACAGCACCTTATATCAACTTTTCTTTTACAAAATGCTGGCAATGTTTTGTTAATTCAGTTTTTATTGCACACCACTTTCTTGTTGCATGTCTTTTACTAGAACACTGATAAAGAACTTTCTTTTCCTGGCTACCCTTTAACTACCAGGAAGGCCCACTTTTATTGTTAGTGCACATCTCCATATGTATGCAGGGAAAACATTCTCATAGGCATACTAGTTCTTTTTTATTAACAATTCACTACTCAGGAAGACTTTCATTTTACTTCATCTTATACACTTTACCACAGATTTCTCACTATAATTCAAACAGCTCAGAATACAATGCAGTGCTGTTGTAAAAATACACTTTATTAGTATTAGCACATGGCAAGGTTTAGTATTATATGCAATTGTACACTTTGTCAAAGATGGCACCTAATAAGGTTTGTTGCTGTATGCACTTTGCCTTAGACAGCACTGATATAATGTAGTGTTGTGTAAATCTCTGCCATTTGTCAGTGCTTTTCACACTGTCCATCTTTTTGCTTTTACATCTTAACAAGCAGAGCTTATGCATGCAAAGTGTTTGGAAGTTTCAACCAAACAGTGTATTTTAGAAGCAGCACTTTTTTCAGAACACAGTAGCAGACAGTGATTTTTCACTTTCATTAAACAATTATAATTCACAAAAGCAACAAATGTCTACTTCGTGTGTGATATATTGTTCTTTTTCATCATTCACACATATCACCGTCTAAATGTGTTTGGGCATCTTGTTAAGATTTCTTTCTAAACATTGTAAAACCATCAACAATTCAATTTATTTTTCACTGTAAAAGTCCCCAGTCATTTAAATTCCTTCTTTCCAAAGGCTTCCGATTTCCCCAACAGGACTTCACAGAGCAACTAACACAATATAAAAATACTACTGGGTTTCCTTCTGTGTAGCAATACCTTTGAATTGTTTCAGAAGTACCACACCACTGGACCAACATTATTAGTACTTCTGAACTGTTTTAGAATTATCATACCATTAGTTTCAATAGCAATTTACATGTTGTTTAAACTTTACATTTGGAGTGTAGTTAAAACATGCAGTGTAGTCGGCATTTCCCCTTGTTACTCTCCCAAAAAGTAAACAGTGCAGCACTTTTCTTCAGTATACCCAAAAGTACATATTGCACACTTGTCTGACTTATTTTCTCAAAAAAGCTAGTACAATAATTCTTCTGACCACACTAGTGAGCATACATCACTCTGTATATCAGTTACTGTTTCTCTTTTTAAGCACACTACTTTTCCTGTCTTTGCATTTACTAAAGGATGTTTTACAGCTTTTCCCCAGTTCACAGGTAAATTGACATCACAATGTCTTATAGTTCACCGATTTCAATACTACATTCAAAATGCAGTATGCTACTCTTTGCAATTTGGAAATGCAACATATTTTTTCATGCTTACAACTTGCCATAGTAGTTTCGTTCTTGAGTATACTCATTGTACATTCGATTAGTAAACAAAATTCCAGAAATTTCATTTTGCCAAAACTCTTAACAATACTTGTCAATCTGACAGTCTTTAACAACAAATTACATTTACTTCTTTGATAGTCTGGCTCTTATGTTATCTTTGCCTTTGGAAGTGGCAAAAGAGAAGTGGCTCACTGTTCTTAACAAGTAGTTATCAATTCAAATTCATAGTGCTTTAGGGTTTCTCAGAAAGCTATTGATGAATTTGTGATCACCTCACACAACTGTGATTACAGATGAATGAAAGTTGTGCATGTTAACATCATTTACAATGAGAAACACACACAAAATATTTTTGCAGGTGGGCATGCCCCTTTACACCCACAATGGGGGGCTTGGCCCCATACCACCTTTACATACTTATACTAGCTACTGAACATGTCATTGCAGGAAAAGGGAAGATCCCTGGTGCACTGGTCAGTTTGACCTTCCAAGCCCAACAATCACACACTGTGGTCACACAAGTGAATGTTGTTCATCAGTGTTAAATGGACAAGCCTGGCTCCCCTTCTTTCTCTATTTAAATTTGTTAACCAGGGTACTGCACTGATCTTATTGGACCAATGTAAGACAAAGCCTAAGTAAATGCAACACTCTAAATTACACTTTTGTTAGACTCAAAGTAACTCAAAAGCATTTGCATCCCTTCCCATTGTGATTAATAAAACAGAAATCACAATTTGCCAAAAGATAATGACTGTCCCTAGGGTGGCATGGTGGTGCA